>NW_026713068.1:0-70432 GCF_030625045.1 Achroia grisella
TGGATTATTTTCGTATTTCAAGTTCCGCACTTTCCATCTGATACATGTATAGTAGGGCACTGTGTTAAGAAGATAGACTATTGACAGCAAATATCTGACGGCCTCGGTGGTCTAGCGGTAGCACACCGCCTACATGGTCATACGTGCTCCATTCCTCGCGTTACAACATTGTACATTAATGAGTATGATTGTTTGTAGACCAATACATGTGGTGTTTTCTATGTATATCATGTATGTATTTATAAAAAATGTATTTATATACTTAAATACATTTCTACGATGATTATCTAATACATTTATATGTATTGTTGCAAACTTGGTGTTATCACCAAGCTCTGTGTATAACACTAATTAGATGACGCTTGTTTAATTTGTCCTATGTTATTATTATTAATACAAAGGCAGTCATCGCTGTAGAAATCTTTACAGCATCCTGTGAATATGAATCGGTCAGAGGAGTAATGTCTACATCGCTAAAATCATTTCAACCAGGAAGACGTCAATGATAAACAAGGTCTCTCCCAAAATTCTCCACGACGATCGGTCCTGCACTGCCTCGTATAACGTCTTGCTCCTCTGGAATGCAGCGCATGAGGACTATCACAAACATCGCGTAATGATGTGATCTCCGTGTTGTTATTGACATATATAGATGACGGTTGATAAGTACTTACCATCAGGTGGCCGTCAACGTGTCTGGCGTTCAATTACAAAAAAAAAAAAATCATAATAGCGTAAACATGTCCCCAATAAAAACAATTGGCTTTTTTGTACTCAGCTAAGATATGTGTTCAGATGTATTTGGGGAAAAGGCCAAGCAATAACTAGCGATTAGTGAAACTCTTAGGCTACTCCTCAGGAGAGATATGCGAGACAGATGATCGGTGAATCAGGAGCATTCTAATTTCTGACGCGTTACGTTGTAGCGTACACAAAGTATATATCTTTTATCACGTACGTAGATCATTTAATTTTAAAAGTTTGAATATATTTTTGAACTTTTAAACGAATATTTTTGAGCGATGATTCAACTTGCAGACGAAATGACATATTGACTTCTTGAATAACATAAAAAATGGACCAGTTGAGTTTTTTGCCAGTCGTTCTCAACTGAAATATCTAGCGGAATTGGACGGATAGAGTGTAGTGATAAAATATGATTTAGGGTCGACAATGCGCACGTGACACCTCTGGTGTTTCAGGCGTCATAGGCTTCGGTAACCGTTTACAATCAGATTGGCCGTATGCTTTATTGTCACCTATATAGCATAAAAAAAACTTGTTAAATGGCTGTAAGTACCCTTGAGTGAATATTTTAGACTTTTATTTTGACTGACACCTATCCAAGAAGGGCCATCAAACTGAAACAGAAGTAGGTATATGTGATGGCCCTAATATTGTTATTGTCTAGTGAAATAATTATTACTATTAGGTAAGACGACACAAGTGAATCTCGTCATAGCGGTCGTCTTCAGGGATGTCAACCGTAGGAAGACTATAGAGATTTTTGGCTTTCAGTATCACGACTTTTCATCCTTGTCGTACAAGATTTTGACCTACGAATAACGGTCAAAATTCTATGACGTAAACAGGTTGGAAAGCCAAATTGAGCGGGATATGGGATTTTGTCAGATTTTAAAATTGATTTGTACGAGGCGAAGTGGTCTTAACACATTATGAGCGGGGCAGGTATTTGTACCCATATTAATAAATATATATGTTATATGTATATATATTTTTCCCCCTTGGCAGGTATTTAGGTAAGTTTGGCAACCCAAATACTTGCTCCGCTCATAATGTTAAGGTTGGTCATCTGTCAAAACGCTGGAGACCGATCAACTGACATTTCCGAATGATTCACTCGCACACCATGCCAAGAGGGCGTGGTTCTTGTACTACGAGCCAGAGGATCCCGTCATCCCATTGGTCAGTAATAATGTTTAAACATCAGTTACGCCCTTTCGTCGGTTGTGTTGCGTAGAGCATTTTGAAAATTGTTGGGATGCTCGAGCTATGAGTGAGCTTGCTGACCGGGGAGTTCCGATGGTGATTACACTCTTATTTTCGTCTGTTGGCAACAATGACCACACATGTTTCCTGATATTTTATTGTGTAAGACTTAATTGCTTTGTAATTAATTACAATTAAAAATATTTTGTTTATATATATAAGTAATTGTAATTTGTTGACAAACCTCATAAAAAGGGTTTACACGAAAAAGTGACCTCAACTATCTGTTTGTCTATTTGAATTAAAGAACTTAAAATATCATCACGGGTAGATTAGTCTTTGACAATGTTTAACGTCGGGCATCCTTTCGGAAAATGCTGAGATGTTCAAGCTGTGAGTGAGTTCACATGACCGGGAAGTTGCGATAGTCTTATTTTCTTCTGTTGGCAAGAAGCACTTGTTTACTGATATTTTATTATATAAGACTTAATTGATTTGTAATGATTTATAATTAAAAATATTATGTTTATATAATTAATTGTATTGCACTGTAATTTGTTGACAACTCTCATAAAAGGGTTTACACGAAAAGTAGTATCAACCGTCTTTTTTGAGAAATGATAATGGAACAGTGCCTTTGTCTGCGCTAACAGTATACGCTGACGGGGCACCAGTGAAGGATGATAAGGTGACTATGAGGTCAGGTTAGCCCATCGTGACAAATTCTCCAGGAATTTAACATGACGGTTTCCAGGAGGAATGGCGTGGAGGTCAACCTAACATGGTACATTGCTAGCAATGGGGTTATTAATCCACATTATTAACAACAACTGTCTGTTTGTCTACACGGTAATGTAGCCTTACACAGCAAGCTGGAGCTGCAGTTTAGAATCACAGCTTACAAAGCAAGCTGCTTTAAGGCAGATACGCAGAATTTACAAAATGTTTCGGATATTTAGTCCAATGTTGAAAAGAATCTTTTATCGTATCTAAAACACAACAATTAGGTTATTAAACTTCACAGAATATGTCCTTCAGTTGATAAACAACTGATAGGATGAATCATCAACATCGAAACATTACTGTGAAAATGAAAATACACATATTATTACAAATGTAATTATCGTAAGTTTACAAACGAGTTTGGATGATATGCAAAATCTGTGAACGGCTTTTGGGGTTTCGGCTGTGGTCAGGTGCTTAGACCTGTAGCACTGCGATCTACATAGATCTATTGTGCTAGCCCTTTTTCTGAGTTTGCTACCTAGACCTTTCGGGAATATGAATTGAAGGATATTCTTAGGTTTGTGTCTCCTCAGGATAGAGCGTACTTTCCAAAGGAGATATTTCGTTTATACATGGATGGGTTATAACCACATAGGATGTGTAGTGTCGTTTCGTCTTAAGCTTGGCAACACATGCAGATTTTTTTTAAGCACAATCCTAAGTGTGCCACGTGTTTATTCAGCTTGCAGTGCAAAACGGCTTACACATGACTCTTTATACTTTTGGCGGCCTCGGTCTTGCCGATTAGCGCGCCTTACTTCTGATGATCGCGTGTTCGATTTCTCGCACGATGCAAAAGTTTGTATTAATGAGTATATTTTTTTGTGTGTTTGATAATGCATAATGATACCCCTTCCCTAACAGCTAATTAGGCACTGGTGGAGGATGATATATATCTATACATATAAATATAATTGGAGTGTCTGTTTGTAATATTGAAATAACCGTTTTTTACTACATGCATATGAATATAAATACGGTACATACGCAAAAATAACATTTTTTACAATTTTTGTCTCTGTTTGTTCCGGTTAATCTCTGAAATACCAGAGATTAGCCAATTTTGACGAGACTTTTTGGCAGGTAGCTGATGTAATAAGGAGTAATTTAGGCTATTTTTATTTTAAAAAATAACGTTAAATTCCACGCGGACAAAGTTGCAGGTACAGCTACTATATAAATATCAGTTACTCCTGCTAACAAAATAAATAATACGGACTGAAGCACGATTGTTTTCATGGGGAATCCCGTGGAGGTCAAATTCAAATTCAAAATATCTTTATTCATGTAGCTCTATTATAGACTTATGATGGGATTGTCATCGTCACATTTTGTGTACAAAGATCCCAAAAAAAATCTGCCGTCAGTTCGGAATGATTAGAAATGAAATGAAATGATATTTATTCAGTAGAAAAAAAAAACTAAAACACACATTAAAAAACAAAAAAAAAGAATGACAAACAGTGCGACAATTACAAAAAAAAAAGTACACAAATTACGTGTGTACGCGTGTGCCTGCATGTGTATGTCTGTCGAAGCATCTACTGAATAGGTCCGTGCTCAGCATATCGAGATGAGAAGAACTGACAAGATACTCAGCTTTGAGGACGACCAGTTATGGTATATTGCTAGCTATGCGGTCACTATTCCCCATTACGATCAATCTCCTTTCCTGTTGAATTTGAAAGGTACACTATGAGTGATATGGACTATGTATTCTATGAATATGTACAAAACTTACAAAGTTTAGTTGATGTTTATAATAGTTGTGGCTTTGCTTCGAGTGCCAATACAGGGCAGTTAACTATTGAGTAAGTCGATTGGTTACTCCAATCCAGTTGTATTTCTACGTTCGTTTAAATTAAACAACTCCATAAAATACATTAGTGCAGGAATGCACTATCTATACATCTTTGTACAGTATCTACAGTTGTATATTTATTGCGACCTATTCAGTTATTTATAATATGGACTTCTCGATTGACGACTTAATTTTTCTGAAGCAATAACATTGATTGATGTTTGTTTATTTAATCTACGCATAAATCTTACTAGTTTGTATCATCTCAAGGCACCAAATGAATGTATTTAACTGTAATGAACCCAAATTATATCGGTGTACATGATGAATTCACCAGATAACTGAAACATCAAAGCAACTAATTGATTTTAATAGTTTATGGATGATGTCAAATTGAATTACTTGGTGTAACTCATATTTGAATCATTGTTAATAATGGGTTTTAAATGTAATAATAGTTTTAAAGTAAAGACGACTGCATGCAACTGAAATGTGAATGTTGAGGTGGATGTGTGGTGTGACAAGAATGGATAAGATAAAGAATTAATACATTAGAGGAAGTATGAAAGTGGACAAGTTGAAGTCGTCTATCGTGGTATGGGTAATGCGTAGCAATGAAGATAATATTTTAAGAAAGGTGTTACATATGAATGTGGATGGTTTTTAGTGTATGATAATGGAATGATGCACCCGCCCGCGTAACGGTTTACGCTGGCGGGGCACCGTGGAGGATGATAGGATGAAGTCAGGTGTAGCCCAACGTGACAAATTCACCGGTAATTTAATATGGTTTAGGGGGAAAGTCGACCTGACATTACATTGCTAGCATGAATGTGGATGGTTATAAAGGCCGAAAAAGAGATGGATGGACTGTGTGAAAGATGATATGACAAGAAAGGGAGTAAATAACGCGATGACTGCGAACAGAGATGAATGGAAGAGAAAGACATATTACGCCGACCACAAATAAATGGGATAAGGAAGACATAGGTGATGATTTTGTACAAATTATTTATGAAGTCCCTGACTTTTGGGGTATATAGAAAGAGTAGTTTCCCAAACAACATGTGTTTCAGGATACTGTCGTCTTCTGTATTATGGTGTACATATAATAATAATAATCACAGGACAATTCACACAGCACCATCTAGACCAGAGGTTCCCAAACTTTTTTGTGTCGTAAACCCCTTGCTATATTTCGGTTACGGGTGGACTCGCCATTCTTACCTGGTATGGATTTTTTGTAAATTTCTAACTGTAGTAAAGTTTGTTAAAAACATAAAGTAAAAACAACAAGATGACCGCTGTCGTAGAACCCTTGCAGTTTGTCATAGACCCCCGTGGGTTGATATAGACCACTTTGGGAATCACTCATCTAGACCAAACTTAAGCTAGCTTTATGGGCAGTAGATTTACATTAGAGGTTGTTAAACATTTATAAATTACTTGTGGAATTAAAAGGTGTGCTCTAAAAGTTCAATTACACAAAGCAAATTAAAAATTGTTTATTAAAGAAATGATTTAAATAAACTTACTGCAAACCATATATAAAATATATATTTTAACAAATAAGATTTCACTTTCGTCATCAAAAGAGTGTATGTGGTCGAGATTCGATAAATTTGGTTGTTTACCTACAAATTTGTGGTCGTATCACACGGGTCAAATATCAATACATCAAAGACAGATCCCGGTCGGTGGGCGATAGTTTTGAGTGAAGCCAACAGGATGTCCAGGATCGCTATTTTTACCACGCGGCCACCACGTGTCGTTAACCGTTTGCGGTTTAGTTGCGATAACTAATACGATCTTGGTAAGGCTTTACCTTATGCGGTAGGTATATATGTACTCATCTACATTTTTAATGTACTATTTTTATAACGGGAATATCATTACATAGTATAAAACAAAGTCCCTCCCCCGTCCTTCCCGTCCCTTCCCCGTCGCCTTCATGTATGCTTAAATCTTTAAAACTACGCAATTTTGAAGCTTTTTTTTTTAATAGATAGAGTGATTCAAGAGTACATGTATACCCGTGCGAGGTCGGGGTGGGTAGCTAGTATATATATGTGTGTGTGAGAAAAGGACTGTATTAAACTTGTTTAAAATGACATACTTTCCTAGGTGAGGTAAAGTATGTATATTCAGCTAGCTAGCAAAACGTAAAGACAAGGAATATGGTGTTAGAAATCAATCAGTCTATGAAAACAGAACGTCAAAATATACAATTCAAAAATATATAAAAAAACTTTTTTAAAAAACATATCAAAAAGTTGACCAAAAATTTTTTTGATTGTTTATATATATTTTTGAATCCTAGACAATTATCACAGTACCATCTAGTCCCACAGTAAACAGAGTTTGTGTTATGGGTACTAGACAATTGATATAAAAAATGAATTGCTGTTCGTTAGTCTCGCTAAAACTCGAGAACGGCTGAACGGATTTTTCTTATCTTAGTCTTGAAATGGTAACATAAACTTCGTACTAAGAATTCTTTTTTGAAAATCAATGGGGAAATCGTGGTTGATACCATGGCTAGCAATGTACCGCGCGGTTACACCTGGAAACTATCATGATAAATTCCAAGTAAGTTGGTCACGTTGGTGACGACGGCGAATTGACCTGACCTCATGTTCATCTTATCATCCACGATGCCCCGCTAGCATAAAAAACGATGATATGTTCCTAGTAAGTTTGTCACAATGTGCTGACCTCCTGGTTATCTTATGCTCCACTGGTGCCCCGCCAGCGTAAACCGGCAGCACAGGCGGGTGCACCATTCCATTATCTGTACATATAAATAAAATTGGACTGTCTGTTTATAATATTGAAATAGCTTAATTTCTGAATTTTTTTTACTATATACATATAAATATAAATACGGTACATATACCAAAATAACATTTTTTATAATTTTTGTCTGTCTGCTCCGGCTAATCTTCTGATATGGCTGGAACGATTTTAACGGGACTTTTATTTTAGAAGAATAAAAGTTAAATTCCACGCGGACGAAGTTGCAGGAACAGCTAGTTATATATAAAGAATACACGTTGAACTGTCCACGTGTGTGGTCAGAAATGAGTGTTCAAAATACCATCGCGTCGATTTCAATTTAACAATGTGCTACATGTGATATAACAGTATTGAACTAAACATATTATCGAGTATTTTTAATCGACTAGCGACCGACTCCGGTTTTGCATGTATCTAATTATTGTAGATGTTTTTGTTGTGAGTATAATATGTATATTTTTTTTATGGATGATATGGAATGATGCACCCGCCTGCGCTAACGGTTTACGGGCTGGCGGGAACCGTGCGTGGAGGTCAACCTGACATGGTACATTATTAGCAATAGGATTATAATTCCACATTTTTTTTTTGTGGATGATAATGGAATGGTGCACCCGCCTGCGCTAACGGTTTACGCTGGCGGGCACCAGTGGAGGATGATAAGATGAGCATGAGGTCAGGTCAGTTAGCCCATCGTGACAAATTCATTAAGGTGGTTTCCAGGGGGAACCGCGTGGAGGTCAACCTGACATGGTACATTGCTAGCAATGGGGTTATCAATCTACATTACTAACAATCCCCTTCCCCCCTATAATAAGTTTATGTATTTACGAAAAAAATATCTATATCTATGTATCAGTTGTCTAGTACCCATAACACAAGCTTTAGTTAGCTTAACTTGGGTCTAGATGGCGCTGTGTGAATTGTCCTGAGATTATTATTATTATTTGTTTTAATATAATACAGCTGTTGTTATGTAGTCATTATATTTTATCGAATCAGAATTTCACTAGTTAATTGATTTATATTATTTTGTTGAATAGCGCTGCAATTAGCATGTGTGAGATTATATAGCTTACAGTTTGGTAAATATGTATATATAGGTGTAGGACAGATGGCTGTTGGGGCAGATCAAGAAGCGTGGGAAGGCCTCCAGCAAGGTGGACCGACGATCTGGTCAAGATCGCTGGAAGGCATTGGATCCGAGAAGCGCAGGCCTATGTCCAGCAGTGGACGTCTTCCGGGCTGCGATGATGATGATGATGATAGGTGTATATAAATTTCCTCTTATTCCTACCTAAATATAGTACATCTATACATATAAATAAAATTGGAGTGTCTGTTTGTAATATTGAAATAAACGTTTTTTGAAACATGCATATGAATATAGATACAGTACAAATATAAATAGTAATAACATTTTTTACAATTTCTGTCTGTCTGTTTGTTCGGCTAATCTCCGAAGTGGCTAGGCCGATTTTGACGGAACTTTTTCGGCAGGTAGCTGATGTAATAAAGAGTAACCATAAAATTAAATTCCACTGACGAAGTCGCGTGTACAACTAGTTTGTGTATATAATGTAATGTAAATGTAAGGTTATATATTTATGTATATAAAACGTATGCTTCTCTAAACATGTTCCACCTTCTCTCTCTATCTAATTCTCATCTCATCCGGATTGTTTGTAGGAGATTGTTTATAGCGTTAAGAACGCCTTCTGTAGTCCACTTTTGAATTTTTTTCTCTTTGTTTTTTGTTCCGAGTTATTCTTCTTATTTTTTTTATTTATAGCCACAAAGTTTAATAAATAATATTCTTGCATTATTCGTAAAACATACAATTTATGCAAACTATGTACATATAGATTCATCAATTATACATACATGTAATTATACATTACTTTGTAATAATTCTACTAATTTAGAACTCAATAGTGGTATACCTATTATTATATATATATAAAATAGCTTTATTGTGTTTATGAATTATTGTCTTGTTGTTGCCCGAGTGTACATGTATTATATATATAATAAACATTTCTCTAGAGTCACTCTATTAAAAATCTCTTCAAAATCCGTAGTTTTAAAGATACATAGGGACGGACAGACAGCGACAGCGACTTTATTTTATACCATGTAATAATGATTATTGCCAATAAAATATTCCTTTCCATCTTTACATTGTAATATTCACACTATCCACCTGCAAAGCTTTATTTTTAAAAGCGCGCGTGCTTCGCGTCTCTTGACACTGGATCGTAAAAGCTCGGCTGTCACTTAAAAACGCATCATGTTCTGTTATGATCTATTTGATTTACAGCGATGAGATAATGAGTTGTGTATGGCTATGTACATGTTCCGACATGTGATGAATAAATTATACCGTATTATTATTGTACCGTATCGTGATTATATTGATACGATCTGAAATTGTTTTTATAGGTAGCTGTTATTTAGTAGCCGGGATTTCGTTGGTTTTTTTTTTTGAGGTATATAAAAAATTGTGTCTGTTGTGATATTGAGGGGAAAATAGAAGGAAAGAGGGGGAGGGGAAGACCAAGGAATAGCTACATCAAACAAATTGAGGACAAAATGGGAGTCGTGTCGTATCAAGAATTAAAGAGCATGATGGAAGATCGCGGAAGGTGGCAAGAGCTCCACCGACAAGAGCGTAGCTCTTAAATTATGAATGAATGAATGAATGTGATATTGAAAGGAAATTGATTGGAAACTAACGTATATTATTAGTTACCAATCAATTTACTTCTAAATTGATTGGTAACTAATAATATACATTTTTCAAATTGCTACAAAATTACACTTGTACATTATTAATCATAACATGTGTAATATTTATTTGAAAATAATACGAGCTCAGTTTCTTGTCAGTCTTTCTCATATCGAAATCATTCCGAACTGACGTTAGATGTGTGATATAAGATTCTGTAATAGACCTACATGAATAATGATATTTTGAATTTGAAGTAATCGGCAATGTGGTCTACACTCAGTACTCAGTATACGCTGTGACAGCTTATTGTCACAGCGCTGTTATTCTGTGTAGGCCATAGGTGACCACACGGACGGCGGATGACCATAAGCTTGAAAGATAGAAAGAAAATGAAAGAAGAATATAATATATATACCAGTAAACAGGGTTACGACCCCTACGAATATTCTCGTGTCATAAATTCGAATTGAAAATTCTTCCAAACATTTTATATAAACAGACAGACATACATGTATCATTTACAATTATAGTCCGTAGTATGTTCATAATTGTGCCATCAAAATTGAACAGATTTTCTGATTGTACTATATTCAGATAATACGTTAAATTTTTATGTCACAATTATGAATTGTTAAAACTGTTTTATATCAGATTCGAACTTATTACTTTTAGTATTTGTTCGGCACAGTGAACCACTAGGTAACTATACTCTCAATATTATTCTGGATTTCATAATTTTTGATAGAAATAATTTTCGATCCATCCAAACGGGTCGGTCACGTGATCGATACAGTATGAATGGACCCATAATGTGTTATTCAGCACATGTCAATTTACAGGGCTAACGAAACGACACTGTTATCGGGTACGGACAAAATGGCGTATAAATAAAGGTGCGTTTGTCGCGGGAAGCCGCCCATTAGGGCGTAATAAGCTCGCAGCACGCCAACCCCACACGTCACATGTATATTTGGTACTACATAAAAAAAATTGCATCTCTGACTTAGTACCATGTATATTTGTTACTACATAAAAAAGAGCATCTCTGTACAGAAGAATTGGTACTAAATTAATTCACGTAAGTGCGGTTTGATGAAAGTACTTGTTATGTTGTAATGTTTTTTTATATAAATTATAAAAAAACATCCCCTAAGAAAGGATTTTGATAAATTCCACCCCTAAGGGGATAAATTAACGCGAGCGAAGCCGCGGGCAAAAGCTAGTCTACTATAAAACCATCCACTGTATGTCTGTTTGTTACATAAACAAATATCAGTTTCATCTCGATCGTAACGTACAAACAAGAAACAATAAATGTTGTGCAACACATTTCGCATGTGCATCGATATTGAATAACAACTCTAGTTATACAATATGTTATTTAATACATGCAACATAACACATGTATCCCCACGACTGCAGTCACAGGTGGGGTAGACAGAGGCAATTAAAGTTTAATCAGATTGACGGTAAACGCAATATCACAGTGAGCGCAGTGATGGTTGACTCATCTGTCATGAATGAGTGCTGCTTGTAGGGACTGGTCTGCTCTAATCACTACGACTGATTTACTTCTTTTTGTGTAGTGAATATTTTGACTGGCTCTAATGAGTTAGTGCTAATTGGTAGTTCGTGTTCACACATTAGAACTTAAAAATGTAAAGTTACAATTATTTGAAAGAGCAACACGCAAGGTGCTTGTTCGTTTGTGATGAAACAGATTTCCCAATGAGCGGTAGATTAAATTATGTATGACTATTCAAAAGTGCTTAAACTTAAGTATGTTTGAGTGAAGAACTTTCTCTTCTCTTCTATTCTTTGAATCCAACGAGGCTGGGGCAACACTAACATTTTGTCATAGATCGATCGGAGAGTAAGATATGCAATTTCTGTTTCTGGTAACCAGATTTCAACGCTCTTAAGGGTCTATAAATTACAGTACTAAGGCCGCGACACTCAAAAATGTTGCTATAATTCCTGTAACGCGGCCAAGTAACGCAGTGAGAGATATTAATAACTTGTTATAGCATTGTGTACCAGGGTTGCCCAACCTTAAATTATTTTGATTTTTAATTAATTTTGGCTCTCCAACTTCCTATATTGTTCTATTTCCCTGTCCGATCGGTCTCCTTTTACAAGGTTACCTTAAATCTTTTTGTTTTTGGCTTAATTTGACTCTTCATTTTCCTACACCGTTATATTTTCCTGTCCGATCGGTCTCCTATATTTACTAGGTTACCTTAAATCTTTTTGTTTTTTTGGCATAATTTGACTCTTCCTATACCGTCACGATTACCGTTACGACTGGTTCTCCAACTCAAAGTCGCTCATCGAGCTATGGAAAGTGCTGTGCTTGGAGTTTCATTGAGGGATAAAATCCGAAACGGAGTAATTCGCCAGAGAACTAAGGACACCGACATAGCTCTTCGTATCTGTAAGTTAAAATGGCAGTGGGCAGATCATATCTGTCACAGAACCTACGATCGCTGGAGTAGACGTATTCTACAGAGGAGATCGCGAATTCTCAATCGTAGCGTAGGACGCCCCGTAGCCAGGTGGAAGGACGACATAAGTAGGGTTGCGGAAAATAACTGGATGAGAAGTGCTGAAGATCGTGCCCAGTGGCGGGCCTTGGGAGAGGCCTATGTCCAGCAGTGGACTGCAGTGCTGATGATGATGATGACACCGTTATATTTCCTCGTCTGATCGGTATCCTAAATTTACTTATAAATAAAGATGTACAAGGATGATAGCCTAGTCCCTCATACCAATAATTTCTTATCAGTACGAGATTCTCCATTGCGGTGGCAACCCTACTGTGAACCCACACAATTGCAGATGCACCGCTATTTATAATATTGAAGCGGAACGTTCAATGTTTATATTCATTAGAAGCATTTTGTAAATGTTTGCGCAATTATTTATAATTAAATTGTGGAAACATCCTGTATACCACTAAGTGGTACATTGTAGTTATTTGCATCTATCTGTCTGTTTATCTGAGTATAGTCATACAAGGCACCTGCCCTGGCTTTGCACATATTATACTAGCTACCCAATCCGGCTTCGCACGGGTGTACATGTATTATATAAACCTTCCTCTTGAATCACTCTATCTAGTAAAAAAAAACCGTTTCAAAATCTGTTGCGTAGTTTTAAAGATTTAAGCATGCATAGGGACGGACAGATAGCGACAGCGACTTTGTTTTATACTATGTAATGATATATAAACCTTCCTCTTGAATCAATCTATCTATTCCTAAAAACTATATTAAAATCCATTGCGTAGTTTAAAAATTGTCAGCGAAGAGACAGCGAAAGCGACTTCATTGTATGCTATGTAAAGATATAGTTCATCCGTCATACTCGTGAACGGATGCTGCTTGTGAGGACTGATCCGTTAGGTTTACGGAGTTTCTTGTCAGTTCTTAGCTTGAAATCAATCCAAACTGACGGTAGATTTGACATATCATAAGAGTCTGTACCAGACCTGCATGAATAAAGATATTTTCATTTTGATTTAGATTTTTATGACATTCATGACTTTAATCCTAAATGAGATAGCCAGAAGCATTGTCAAGTTTATACATTGTATTTAACACAATACTTGACAAGCCCACATTTCGCTCAGTAGATTATTTGAATCTAGAGGTGAGTCTTTAGGTGTGTGTTTAATAGTGTTTACATTACTGGAGAGTTATTAAGAAATTTGAAGTAATACCGTTTTTTGGTGTTTTAGTAGCCTCGGTGGTCTAGCGGTTTACACACCGCCTTATTAACGATGATTGCGGGTTCGATTCCTTGGACGGTATAAACTTTTTTATTCATGAATATGATTGTTTGTATCAGTCTGGGTGTTTTCTATGTATGAGTTTACAATCCACTGTTACACATAACATAAGCTCTTGATTATCTTTGGACTATATTAGACAATATTCAGTATTATATTATTATTATTATTTTTGGTGTCGGCCAGATTCGAACCCTGAGTGTAAGTCGAATGAACCGAAGTGAAACCATCCATCCCAATTAGTAATTGTATCACAAATTCTCCACTGAATGCAATTACTTGTTTTTATACAGTTTCCCTTTGTCCAGTAAATATTTAGAAAAAAAAATATTTTCCCGCCGACTGTTCATTTCAACAGCAATAAATCAAGCGTCGACGGTCACTGTTGACAGTCCATGACTGATGTGACGGTATTTGCGAATAGAAATAGATATAAGTATTTTAAAAATATGTAAGGTTTAAATGCCATAGGATGTGTCATAACCATTTACTGATAGATACTATTTTAACTGAACTTCAAATTTAGTTTTTCTGTTGGTTGACATGACTCTACATTTTACATATCTTATATATAAAATTCTCGTGTCACAGTTTTCGTTCCTATACTCCTCCGAAACGGCTTGACCGATTCTCATGAAATTTTGTGAGCGTATTGAGTAGGTCTGAGAATCGGCCAACATCTATTTTTCATCCCCCTAAATGTTAGGGGTAGTCTACCCCTAATTTTTTTTCGCACAGCACAAACATTTGTATTCATGAGTATGATTGTTTGTATCGGCCTGGGTGTTTTCTATGTCTAATATGTATGTATATATAAAAAAATATATCTATGTATATGTATATATATGTATATCTAGTACCCATAACACAGACTTTAGCTAGCTTAACTTGGGTCTAGATGGCGCTGTGTGAATTGTCCTGAGATTATTATTATTATTACCCACTAAACGATTACTTGAATCACAAGCGTGCATGGCAATAGTTGTTCATGCACGGGATTTTCATTTAATGTTAGACATAGACGCCTATATAAATAAAATAACTTTAAAAAAATAAGAAATTCAATTGAGTTTCCTGCCAGTTCTTCTCAATTGGTTCTATATACTGAACTGGAGGGTAGCGAAAAAAATATAATATAAAAAATTTACGTTCATAAGCGGCTAAAATGTCCTACATGAATAAATGAGTTTTGAATTTGAATTTGTTGGTAGAATAAAATGACATTTAATTTGACTACATACTCAATTATTTGATAAAACAGTGATTGCGAGTACTGATAGCATAAATTGATTGGCATTTTCATATTTGATCCCCACAATTACATGCTGTTTGTGATTTTCATAACGAACCGCGTTCAAATGAAACTATTTGTTTATGTAGTGTGCATATATGTAGTTTAAACATCACTTGTAGAAATGCCAGTTATAGAAATCTGCCTGAAAAAAGATTTCAATCTAAATATATATCTTAAAGGTGACTGACTGATATGACTGATCTATCAACGCACAGCCCAAACCACTGGACTGATCGGGCTGAGACTTTGCATGCATAAAGCTACTATGACGGAGGCATCCCCTAAGAAAGGATTTTGATAAATTTCACCCCTAAGGGGATAGGGGATGAAAGTTTGTATAACTCTTTAGATTTTCGACTTTGAACTGAAATTAAAGATTGGAGCTACTATGCTAAAGATTGTATCAGTTATCTAGATAACTGATACAAATATATAGATATGTATTTTTTTCGTATATACGTACATATTATATAGTAAATACCTAGACGGATACAAATAATCATACACTTGAATACAAATGTTTTTACCATGGGAGGAATTGAACCCGCGACCATAGGAAATAAAGCCGAGGCCGTAATATTAAAACTGGTAAACAACCCCATTTAATGGTAAATGGTTATCGTAGTTCTATGTGTTGCACTTTAGTTTTTGACAAGGTGATAAATAGACAATCAAACGCATTCTTATCTATACATATAATCAAAATTGAAGTGTCTGTTTGTAATATTGAAATAACCGTTTTTACTACATGCATATGAATATAAATACGATATAGACACCAAAATATCATTTTTTACAATTTTTGTCTGTCTGTCTGTTAATTCCGGTTAATCTCTGAAATGGCTGGACCGATTTTGACGGAACTTTTTTTAGAATGTAGCTGATGTAATATATATTTCTGTTAGCTTGTTTGTTTCAGACTATCAGTAATCAAAGTTAGGTATTATGAAATGGCAAACTTTAACGTTTAACATCTAAGTAAACAAGAGGATTAGTGGATTTCCCACAGTAGAGTGGCGTCATTCAGTTCATTATGCGAGTGCCGGTGCTGGATGTAAACTATTATTAATTACAGACTTCGCAGCGGCTTTAGGCTGTTTACAGCGGCTTAGTTAGATTTAGTAGGTACGCGGCGGCCATTTGTTAAATTTCGTAAACACTTTTTAACAATCAAATAGAAATCGTATGTATTTTTAACACGTTGGAGACCGGAATGACAAATCTTATTTCTCACATAGGGATCGACATTTTTTTTTATAGTTTATTTTTTAAATATCAGCAGATACGTTGCTGTGGCTAAGGTTCTTCATTAAAATAATATTGCGACTATAAATTGTGATGTAAGCTATCTTGGATCAAATTGCACACAATGTGCAAAACAAATTTGTAATCGGTTCAGTAGTTTAGAAGAAACAACGTGACAACAAAATACAACAACAACAAAATACTTTAAAAAGAACAACAGTGAAATTTCCTGTCAGTCTAAGTTTCAGTTTTAATTTAAAAAAATTGAGAAACTGAAATGAATTATGATGAAATGAATAACTGAAACATGAACCAGAAAGCTTTTACACTTGTTCTATACAAGTGTAAAAGCTTTCTAGTTAAAGTTTGACCTTCGCAAAATGAGTTTAGTAACAATGAGATAGTGGCTTATCATAGACGTAATCTCGTTATCCCAATGTCCTGCACGGACAAATCCATTCCGATCCTACCAAACATGGCCTCCCGAAATATAATCATGTCGATCTTACCAAAATATCTCGGTAATAACTAGAGTTGCCACATTTTTTTCAGCCTATAAGGGGCTTAAATAGGCAAAAATCTACGGGAAGTTGTCTTTTGATTTTTCCCGTTTAATAATTTCTCCCGGGTAAAAAACTATTTTACAGATTACTTTTAGAAATTATCAAAAGACAAATTACCTAGCGTATCGATTTGATCTGATTCTGTATCGATGATCGATCGATTTAATAATAAAAAACGGAGCACGATTCGAATATGGGAGTCAGTCCCGCCGGGACATTTTAAACTAAGCCTAAAATACGGGACGTCCCGGGAAATGCGGGACGTCTGCAACGCTAGTAATAACCATTCAAAAACTCCCAGAGCCGGGTCGGTAATAGCCTATTATCAGACGTCACATAAAAAAGCTAGGTTCATCCCAGTACCGAAAGATTTGGCTACATCAAAGGCCTCTAATGAAACCGTACCTCGGGTATCCTGAACATCAACGGGTTCTAATTAATGTATTGCTGTTAATGCCCCTAAGGGTTTAATAATGGATATTGTTTGGCAGAACAAAAGGGTTGTTTGCTCGGAGGGTTGTATTGAGATTGAATCGTGGAATGCCAAATCGTGAGTGGTAATGTTAATAATATCTTTATTGCCGTTATGACAATCTGTTATTGTCCCACTGCTGGGCTTAGAGCTCACTATTTTGGATTAATCTAAAAGGCATGGAGTTCGAAACTGGCTGATAGTAAAACTTTTTAATGACTTTATTTAAAAAATTATCACAATTGTTTCTGTTTTTTTTTAGTTTAATTGGAAAGGTAAACAAATCGTTGGCCTATCTGATGTTTTTAATGACTGAGGTTTCTAAAGACTATACTTTATATTTTATTTTTAGTTACGAGAGAAATTACGGTCGCTAATTATAACAGAAAGTGCTAACCGTAGCGTCTATATATGAACAGTACATACATATATAGATGTCACTTCATGGTGAGCTCGTGGCACAACTCATGGCACACTCATCAGCCTTTCTGGGGAACTAATGGGGAATTAATAACTAATTAGTTCACATATGAACACAGATTTAATCAATACTTTGTAAGATATTTTTCACATTAGTCATCTTAATTAAGAGACACACATTTCATTCATAATTTAAGAGCTACGCTCTTGTCGGTGGAGCTCTTGCCACTTTCCGCGATCTTCCATCATGCTCTTTAATTCTTGATACGGCACGATGATTTCATGAAAATTATTATTGAGGGGAAAATAGAAGGAAAGAGGGGGAGGGGAAGACCAAGGAATAGCTACATCAAACAAATTGAGGACAAAATGGGAGTCGTGTCGTATCAAGAATTAAAGAGCATGATGGAAGATCGCTCTAAGATAGCTCTTAAATTATGAATGAATGAATGAATGTGATATTGAAAGGAAATTGATTGGAAACTAACGTATATTATTAGTTACCAATCAATTTCCTTCTAATTTGATTGATAACTAATAATATACATTTTTCAAATTGCTACAAAATTACACTTGTACATTATTAATCAAAACATGTGTAATATTTATTTGAAAATAATACGAGCTCAGTTGTCAGTCTTTCTCATATCGTTTGATGTAGCTATTCCTTGGTGTTCCCCTCCCCCTCTTTCCTTCTATTTTCCCCTCAATAATAATTTTCATGAAATCATCGTGCCGTATCAAGTGTCCTAACATATTTCCTCGTCTATTTTATATTTGAACTTTACTTAAGAGACACACATGAGTCTAAAACAGTCCAATACATTAATTAAGTTAGTATGGATTGTTTTAATACATATGATGTACAGTCACGGTGGTCCAGCGGTTTAGCGCACCGTCTCACTTCCGATGGCCGCGGGTTTGATCCCTTGGTCGATGCTAAAATATGTATTTACGAGTACGGTTGTTAGTATCGATCTGGATGTTTTCTATGTATTTTTCAAAAATTAGTCTATGTATTTACATCAGTTGTGTGCAGTACCCATAATACAGTCTCTGCTTAGCTTGTGACTGTTGTCGTTGTGTGAACTGTCCAGGGCTATTGACATTATATATTCCCAAATTTCATATCTTCTTTCTTACATATCCATAGACTTTCCACAAATTTTATGTGAAAATGTCAAATTTAGTGCGGATAAGTTCTTCTTTCCTTAAAATAGTCTAAAATTGACACTCGGAATATTTGCAGTTACGACATTTCATATCTATATATGTGCACTTTTATAGCACATTACAAACAACCCTATGTATATGTACGTACATTCAACCGAGTATGTTTATCACAATCCCGTTCAATGTGGACGTTGTGAGCAAAACTTCTTATCGGGGGGATGCACTCGCTATATAGGGTTGTACAGCTTTAGATTATAGTTACGATATCATGCAGCTGTAACTCTGTAGTGTGTTATGTTCGGTGCAATCTCAGTAAAGGGACTCAGATAAATGTACTTTTTTATACAGATTACTAACTGCTGCACGCAGTATTACATGCTTGTAAGGCGGTATGTTTAATCGCTAGATCACCGAGGCCGTCAAATATGTACACTTAAATATATAATAATAATAAAGAAAAAGAGAAAATATCTCGACCTGGCTCACGAGGTGACCGAAATGTGGGGGGTGATGTCCACCGAAATCATTCCAATCGTTATGTCGGTGAACGGTCTTGTCCCAACCAGTCTGGAACAACATTTCAGACGGTTGGGATTCCGGGGTGGCTCACTCCCGGGAAAGATGCAGAAAGCGGTGCTCTTAGATTCTGCCCGCATTGTACTGTTTCTCTCCCTGGGGCCCTGAACCCCGGACGACTGAGCTTCAGCCGGGGGTATGTTGCCATCTCCTCTCCTTAAGAGGGGAGCTGAGAATTTTTGGAAAAAAAAAAAAAATCATTTATTCAGCATAAAAAAGAGTATAGAGTAAAAAAGAAAACTTAAAAACTAATAATCGCCTATGCTGAAAAGGCTTCCACTCTACTGGTGCCGCAGCGTGTCACTACTGCGCTGATTTTCAGTGGAGCCACTTGAAAAAAAAAGACATAGCATTCGTGATGAATTTAAATATCTAAAATGAAGAATTAGTGATTATATATAAATGTAGTGTGTCCTCAGACTAAAGTCGTTATCTGTCAGGCATGACTTGGCCTTCAGTCGCTCCATAGTCCTTACGAGGGTTTGATTGCCTTCTGCACTCTTCGATATTTTCGGTGAAGCTATAATATTGACAACAATAAATATCTAATATCTAGCGACAATAAGGATCAATTTTCTGTGCTATATTCAAAACTAGTGTTACTTGTGCATTCAAGGAAGCACGCACAAAAGATGTTTTGTTTATTTTCAAATTGATTTGTCTAAGACAAGCTAATGTAACATCTAGCAACTTAAAAAGAGCAGGCGAGTAATGTAGCGCAGTTTTAAAACAGAGATTTAGAAAAAAAGGAATCTGATTGATCCCCCGTCCAATTCAAATGGGAATTGATATTACGACAGCCTGAGCCGAGGTTCGAACCCCTAGCGGTGCTCTCAGACTACAGTCCGGCAGGCGGGAGTTGACCCGCTTCATAAGTCCTTTCTTTGGTTTGGTGTGCCATCTGCACTCGCCTCCTATCGTCCGGTTAAGCTGTAAAGGCCAGCTGCGGCCAGTATTACAATAGTCCGAAAAAAAAAGAGTTCTACTGCTTTGAACTGCTTTCAAAAGAATGAAGAGATTTTTATTTGTTGTGTTTTTCTAATGTTTTATATCAGAATTTTTGAAAAAGTGAAAGTAAAATAGCTGTGGTCGAGCATAGTACGAAAAAACCGGGTATATGCATCTTCTTGTGAACGCAATCGATATTTTTTTAATTTAATGTAAAATTGCCCAAACAAATATTAACCCCAGTTAAAATGATGTTTTTATCTGAACTGTCACGCAGTTAAAGGTTTCGGTTTGCGTGTACAATCGATAATGTCGCTTGATTAACGATTTTCCGCCTGTCGTACCGACCGCACCTTCGATTCGCAAATATGTAAACGAGCTGTGTCATTATACTTCTTTTTTACCCTATTGCTATCGGGAATGATGTTTTTCAGGTGTATTTTCCTGGGTCTTAATTATGTTATTAACAGTTTTTACATGTTCATCCTATTATTTTTTAATAGCTCAAACGGAGGTTGATATTACGACGGCCTGAGTCGAGGTTCGAACCCCTAGCGGTGCCCTCAGACTAAAGTCGTATCCGTCAGGCGGGAGTTAGCCTTGAGCCACTCCATAAGTCCTCCAGCGGGTTTTCGTCCGGTGAAGCTGTAAAGGACAGCTGCGGCCAACAGCATTAGAATAGTCCGAAAAAAAAATCTTTAATTCTACTAGGACTAGTTGTCCTGAGAAATTATTTGTTACAATTTTGTTGGTTCAAGCTATACCTATATAATATATACTTTTATAAGCGTTCCTTTGTAACCTCGTGTAACCTTGGTCTGAGGTCTGAATTGGCTTGGTTCTAAATAATTAATTATAAATGTTTGTAATACTGTACATCGCATCTTATTTATTTATTATGTGTTTTGTATGCTTCAAATAAATATATTTTCTTTCTAAATTTCAAGTTTAAATAGAAAATGAATAATATCCTTCGACAAACCAACGTCTCGAATGTCATAATGAAAACGTCAATGCGACAACCGAGTCACTGGCGACAAACTAAAATCGACTATAATTAGTGTCACATAAAGTACAGATTGCGGATTTTGTAAATCTAATGCGTTGTTGTAGAAACAAAAATAGACTTTAATTAGTGCATTATTAAGTCGAGATTCCGGATTGTACAGGGTAGCGGGCGTTGATTTTAGCTCACCATCCGCGCTCATTTGTCTTATTAATGGTCAGTCACTTGATGCCTGTCCGTCTTGCGTCTACACGCTCTCGTCTATATTATGGCATCGGGTTAGGGCTAAGGTTATAGGAGACAGCGGAATGTCACCACTCGTTGTCAATCTATATATATAAAAATTAACTGCTGTTCGTTAGTCTCGCTAAAACTCAAGAACCGTTCAACCGATTTGGCTCATTTTATTCTTGAATTTTCGTGGAAGTCCAGAGAAGGTTTAAATGGTAATAAAATATGAAGAAATTGCATGTAAAAACAATTTTATTTTCCCATACAAACTGCTGATACCTGTCAAACGGGGTGTGCTCAGAAATATATAGCTAACTAAAAAACGTTTGACATATTTAATTTTGCGGCGGAACGCAGTTCGAGGGGTTAGATAGTTTAAAAATATATATATTATAGGACCATTTTAGTATGAAACGCCGACCACAAATAAATGGCATAGTGAAGAAGCAGATGATGATTTTAGTATGATAAACATAATAATAATACTTGAACATAATAATTACTTGCAAGTAACATTCAAAGTAAGACCTATCCAGGATAAATTAACTAAGTCCAGATTACGTTGGTACGGTCACGTCATGAGAAGACCAGAAGACTATAAGACCCAAAAGATACTAAACGTCAATACGAAACAGAAGAAGCGTGGAAGACCTCGACTTACATGGATAGCCGCCATCAAAAAAGACCTAACGCGTGAAAATTTAGACCCAATGACGATCCAGACACGAAGTCTCTGAAGACGGATGATTAGGAGAGCCGACCCCAATTAAAATGGGATACATAATAATTTAGTTTTAACATATTTTGTACAAAGTGTTTAGAGTCCCTGACTTCTAAGGTACACAAAATACCTGTGTTTCAGAAGACAAAGTCCTCTTCCATATTGTGGTGTACCTATAAGTGAATAGATTAGGATATATATGGTTGGCAAATGGCAAAAGAGTCTGCAGTCCATTGAGTGCAAGACTTCTTATATAATGACGCTCTCCGGCATACATTCAGGAATTAAGAACTGGAGTTTTGCTTGTCTAAATCCAGTAGATATGTTCTTTGCAGGTTCTATTTTTAAAAATGTGAGTAGAGAAGTGTGATCATAGAAAGCTAAAATTTGTTATAAATTTTATACTGTAAATAAATAAATAAACATAACTATTAACCAATCTTGTGCTGTGATGGTATAGCTATGTATAGAATACCAGACAATTCATTTATTTATTTATTACGATAATATACCTTCTATAACATTCTATTTAAACAATCAACACGGAGGAAAGAACGGCTAAGCACATATTTTACTCAGAACTTGAGGAAGGCAAGCGGAAGCATGGCGGACTCTCAGGTACCAAGATGTGCTGAAGCGACAGATGAAGCAGTGCGCTGTTGGAGCAGCAGGCTGCCGGACGGAGTGGAGAGCGCTTGTTAAATCTAGCTTCAAACCCTTTGAAAACCGGCGACTCCTTGAGCTGGATGCCAGACGCGACGAGCTGAAAGCCTGACCAGCTGCGGCTATTACCTATAATTAAGTGAACGGTGTGCTCTCATACCCGCAATCTGCGATGATTTTTATGAACAAAATTGGCTACATAAGTCACATGCGAAGCACATCAACTTTGCCGTTGTGCTGGAGCCGGAGCGTGGATGAAATCGGAGTTGAAGACAGTCGCCGTGGACGAAATCGGCCGGGATTACATCTCATCATCATCATCATCATCATCATCATTTAAACAATCAACAGTTAATGGCGCTAATTAGGTTGCGTTACCTCTAACACGATGTTATACACTGTCAGGTTGACCTACATGCGGTGGTCTTAAAAAAAAAAAAAGGAATCTTAGGGGCGACAAAATTATTATACTAAAATTAGCTGTCCCGGCAAACGTTGTTTTGCCATATAAATTAATAACGCTATATAAAAATAGGGGTTGGTGATAGAAGGGTGAAAATTTAGGGTTGTATGTATTTTTAATGACACATATAAAAAAATATTTTGGCCTAAAATAAAAAAAAAAATGTTAGGGGTGGACAACCCTTATCACTTAGGGGTATGAATTAATTTTATAAAAATCGGTCAAGCCGTTTCAGAGGAGTATGGTAACTAAGATTGTGACACGAGAATATTATATATAAGATAACACGCTGTTACCTTGGCCACACCCCGAACTCTCAGCTGTTCAACATAACACTGAGTGGGCCGGCGTTACACTCGCGTTTTACGTGGACGCAACTCGTGTAGGGTTTATTATAAATGCGTGGGGTGTTTTTAATTAGTCTCTTAAGCTTTTTGCCCGCTCATACTGCGTAGTGGATGCGTTATCTATATATATAAATAAAATTGGAGTGTCTGTTTGTAATATTGAAATAACCGTTTTTTACTACATGCGTATGAATATAAATACGGTACATACACCAAAATAACATATTTTACAATTTTTGTTTGTCTGTCTGTCGAAATGGCTGGACCGATTTTTACAGACTATTTTTGGCAGGTAGCTGATGTAATAAGGAGTAACTTAGGCTACTTTTATTTTAGAAAAATAACGTTAAATTCCACGCGATCGAAGTCGCGGGTACAGCTAGTTTTAAATATAAATAAAGTTAAAATTGGCGGTAAATGAAATGAGTTGTCTAACTTTCTTGTTTACCTGAAATGTAAGTGGTCCTTCCGATGGTCGCGGGTTCGATTACTCGCACGGTTCAAAAATTGAAATATTTTAGAGTTGATTGTTAGTATAGGTCTAGGTGTTGTTTTCCTTGTATGTATTTTTTATGGATGATAAAGGAATGGTGCAATCGACTGTGCGCTTACGCAGTACCAATAGAGGATGATAAAATGAGCATGAAGTCAAGTCAGACCATCTTGGCAAATGGCAATTTACCATTATGGTTTCCAAAGGGTTAACGTGACATGGTACAGTGCTAGCAATGGTAACCCCATTACTAACCCCCTTACAAATTCCCTTCCCCTTCCATATTATGTATGTATTTAAACAATAATATATTTAACTATTTCTATCAGTTGTCTAGTCCCGATAACATAAGGTCTGCTTAGCTTGGGACTAGATGGCGTTGTGTGAATTATTCAGAAAATTGAAAAATCATTTACGTAGGATATTTTAGTTTTTTGTACTATTACTTTTTTCCCTACTGTCTAATTAAAGCAACATGTTGATTAAGAGACGGTTACCACATACCATCAAGCTGGCCGTGAGCTGAATTAAATAAATTCCCATTACAATTACTTAAGTAACATAAATATTTCGGATATTTATCTTATTTTTTAAGTATTTGAAATTTTGTTTAGTTTTGAAAATTGAGTTATTAGATGTGTGTGTTTATTTTTTTTTAATAACTGTGACTAATGTTTGTTTTCATTTTTTTTTTTTTCAGGTAAAGGCCGTTTGATCTCACGTAATGGATGCAGTTTTCATGTCACGGTATTTTCTATTAATGGAGAGTTAGTTGGAAATGTAAATGACGTTTAAAATTGTTGGTGTCGGGCCAAATTCGAACTCGCAACCATAACACCTGTGGAGTTTATGAGTCGCAGTGGTAAACCGCTGAGTACCAACGCTTCGCTTTAGTCAAAAGTGGTAATGACGTTGAAGTTTAGCAAGTTTCTTGCTCGGTCTTCTTGTGATGAGTCTTCGTTTCGTATGAGTGGCAGAATAAAAAAATTGAGATGACTATTCAAAAGTGTTTAAATTCAGTTTATTTGACTAAAGGATTTTCTATTCTATACTAATCTTTTCCTAATATTAAAATAAAAAGTATGACTATTCAAAATTGCTTAAATTAATTTTATTCGATTAAAGGATTTTCTTTTCTAAAAGTAACTGCAACATCAATCAATCAATACTTATTCAGTAATACTTCTGTTTTCAATCAATTATTCGGATTCAATCCACAATCGGATTTGGTATCAATAAGCACTCGATTCATTTTTAAACTAAATCCCCCTTGCGTAGGGTTGCCATCAGTCCGGGTTTCTCCGGATTTGTCCTAGTTTAGAGGGCATGGTAAGGTAAGTAATTTTTTAGGTTTAATATTAATGTATATTAATAATTTGTGTTTAATTTTAGGTACAAAAAAGAAATAGAACTGATTATTAAAATGTTTTGTAACAAACTGTAATAAGATTCTATATTGTTAGGTACATTTAAAATAATGATATAAAAATTACTACATTTAATTTTAAGGTCTGAAAGTAAATAAAAATGTGATTTATAACATTTTTAACTGTTTTTTTATATTACACTGACTATGTTTAAAAAACCTGTTGTCATGTTCGGGTTCTGGACTCTATAATTCGGAGTTTAGACGAGTCTTGTCCTGGTTTCCAAATTTTCAAGATGGCAACCCTACACTTGCGTAATGTAACTAGGGTTGCCAACTTTTTTTCCAGTTAAAGTACAATGGTTATTATAGAAAATATTATAAGAAAAAAAGAGCATAGTTTCAAAATAAAGTACAATTTGTTTTTCTTTATTATTACGTTTAAAAACATATTTTTATTGCTTATTGCAGTTTGTATCAAATTAGTATATCTGTTAAATAATTTCACAGCATCTTTACAGAATATTATTTAAATTAAAATAAATATTCATTATTTATTATAACTTCGATAAAGTCAGCACCAATCGATAAATTTCGTTTAATGAAAAGATACATACGACTAAACTTTAAAAAATACCAAAGAAATCAAATCATGCGAAATAAAGTATTTTCGTGTACTTTATTATTAAATAGTATAAAACAAAGTCGCTGTCGCTGTCTGTCCGTCCTTATGTATGCTTAAAATTTTAAAACTACGCAACGGATTTTGAAGCGGTTATTTTAATAGATAGAATGCATCAAGGTTTTTATGTATAATACATGTACACCCGGACGAAGCCGGGACGAGTATTCACATAAAGTATAAAGTACAATTACCTGAAATTACGTACAGTACCCCAAAAGTACGGGTGGCAACCCTAAATGTAACCGGATGGATACGAGTATGGATTGTATCAAACGAGATGCTACTGTACATCAATTATTTTACGTATGCCTGTACAGGATTGGAATATTTCTCAATCGTTACTTCAAACTGAAAGATAATTGTGTAATCATAGATGTAGGAGATTTGATGACTTTGGTGGTAGGTTTAGTACCGTTTTACTTCCAATGGTCGGGGATTGGTCCTCGCACGGTGCAAACATTTGTATTCATGAGTATGATTGATTTTATCGGTCTGAGTGTATATATCAGTTGTCTAGTACCCATAACACAATGTGTACATCAATCGATCGAACGTTAATTAATTGGCCGATCGCGGGTAACCTGCGAATAAGAGGTGGGGACGCGCGAATGGATGGGTCACCGTTGATTCAGTTGACGTCAGCCTATTTTTGCACAATTTCAGATATCAATGTTTTATTTCTATTCGCACAATTTTTTTTTTTAAATCTTTGAAAATTAATTGAAGAGCACCTAAAATTCCTGTGGAACACCTGACTAGAACAAATATCACAAACACGCGTGGCTTGCGCTTAGTTTCGTACATTAATATAAATATTTATTTACACGTTGGGTTATTATTTAGTATGAATAAAGTGTGTAAATAAACAGCATAAATAATGTGTAGTAATACAAATAATGTGTAATATATTAAGATAAATAATTAAGATGTGTAAATACAGCAAACAGTCAGAATATATCGAATAGCTATGACGTGGTCGAGTGGAATGAGTCATGCTCACTACAATGTCCAGACATGTGGCGGCGTGGTGGGCCGGATTTTTTCCCCCCTAAAATATGGTCGAGCGCAGTGATGGCTAGCTCATACGTCATATTCGTGAACGAGGGCTGCTTTAGGGACTTTTCTGCTCTAATTGAAATGATTAATTGATTTAATCTTATTGTGTATTTATATTTGACCCTAATAAATTAGTGCTAGTTGGTAGTTTGTATTCACAGTTTTCGACTTAAAAATGTAAACTTACAACAATTATTTAAAAGAGCAACACACGTTTCCTGCTCTTCTATTGATGAGACAGCTTCCCGAATGAGCGGTAGATTAAAAATATGTAATGACTATTCAAAAGTGTTTAAATTAAGTTTACTAGAATAAAGTATTTTCTATTCTATGAACGCAAATAAAGCTTCTAGATCTAGCCTCGTCTGGAGTAACGGTGTACCGACCTTTACGCAGGTATTTCAACCGGTAATATTTATAGAGCGCCTGAAAAATGTACGTATACGTAGCACGTGCGTTGGCGCTGACGACTGTGACGAAACGTACGCGGAGCCGTGGAATGGAGTTGTTTTGTTATCATTTTTTTTAAACCATGGCGCGTGGAATGGAGTTGTGTTTTGTTATCATTTTTTTTAAAGCAAGCTGACTACTCTTGTACTAGCGCGTGCTACTATGAAAATTTTCTACAATAACTAATGAAACTCGATGAAATTTTGTTCATATCATAAGGCCACCAATATCAACATATTGGTGGCTTTATACGTTTTCAGTTGATATTCCTAACCTTATGATATGGACTAAATTTTCTGGCCACCAATATGATCAGCATATTGGCGCCTTAGAAATTTTCAGTTGATATTAGTGGCGTTATAAAAAATTTTAGCACGCGTTTTAGAATTACGCACTGAAAATCTTATTTTAACTAAAGAAGAACAGGTTATTTTTTTAATTAAACTATGATAGTTTTGTATTCACATTAGTCAAATTTTCTTTAAACAAGTTAGTTTTAGGATTGCTCTTACAGAAAAAATCTAATTTAACCAAAAATCTCTTTAGCTCATTTATATGGACAATCCAAGTTTAAAAGTTTGAAATAATCGGCAAGACATTGGAATTATTAGTATTGGGACATTAGTAAGGTAAGGTAAGTAGTTTTTTAGGTTTAATATTAATGTATATTAATAAATTGTGTTTAATTTTAGGTACAAAAAAAATAGAACTGATTATTAAAACGTTTTGTAACAAACTTTACTAAGTTTCTATATTGTTAGTTACATTTAAAATAATGATAAAAAATTTCTACATTTAATTTTAAGGTCTGAAAATAAATAAAAACGTGATTTATGACATTTTTAACTGTTTTTTTATATTACACTGACTATGTTAAAAAACCTGTTGACACGTTCGGGTTCTGGACTCTATAATTCGGAGTTTAGACGAGTCTTATCCTGGTTTCCAAATTTTCAAGATGGCAACCCTACACTTGCGTAATGTAACTAGGGTTGCCAACTTTTTTTTGCACTTAAACTACATTAGAAATATGACATATAGAAAATATTATAAAATCAAATTTAACCAAAAAGATCTTTAGCTCATTCATATGGACAAATCAAGTTTAAAACTTTGAAATAATCGGCAAGACATTGGAATTGTATTAAATTTTCATAATAACGAAAAAAAACCTTTATACTTACTGTAACAATAGCGGAGCAGAACGGGTCGTAAATATTTACGACAAGATTTCGATCGAAAGTATTGCTTATCACGCTTCGGTGAGGGAGATAAAGGTCTCTGAATATCGATAGTAGGAATGCTGGAGAATACCTACAACGTAATTTTTTTGAGTGTATAAATATAAAAGTATATATATTGATTAAGTATGAGTATAAAACCTTCTTGGACATCTTTTTTTTTACTTACACAATGATTCGAAATTTGAAATTTGTTAATTATAAAAGTTTGATACCATGGCGTATTAAGAATTAATTTTTATTTTGTAAATTATCAATATTAAACACTAGTAAATAAGAAAGTGATATTATTTTTTGGATCCCTTAATCCGTCTCTGAAATATACTATAGATAGAAAGAATGCTGAAGAATATCTACAACGTACTTTTTTTTTAATGTATAAATATAAAAGTATAGGGGGAATCAAGGATTATTAGTTATGGGAAGTAGTAATTTGCTAGCAATGTGTATGTTATCATTAGCATTAGCATGTTAGGTCGACTTCCACGCGGTTCCCCCTGAAACCATCGTAATAAATTCTTGGTGAATTTATCACGATGAAGCTAAATAACCTCATGCTTATCCTATCATCCTCCACTGGTGCCCCTCCAGCGTAAACCGTTAGCGCAGGCGGGTGCACCATTCCATTATCATACACAAAAAAAATAAATTAAAAGTATATGTATTAAGTAAGTATGAATATAAAATCTCGGCCATCTAAGTATATTTTACTACTACTACTACTACTACTTTAAATTAGTTGAGTTAAATGAAACATGACAAATTATCCAGGAATTGATCATAGTGGTTTCCATCCGCGTGAAAGTCATTTTGACATCATACATCATCTATAAAAGAGATAATAGAATAGAAAATAATTTATTCAAATAAACTTAATTTAAGCACTTTTGAATAGGGCCACTAGTTAATTGATATGACCATCATTCTCATCTTATCATCCTCACTAGTAACCGTGTCAAGGGTTGCATTCTTAGTAACATCAAAAATTGACTCTGACTACCCCATTACAGAGAACGGTCATGATGGTATATTGTTGTTAACTCGTACATAAACGATGGTCATCATTCATTCAATAATCCTTAACTTCGCTGATCGACTAAGGTTAAAATGGTGAAATGGCCTGCGAATTGTGTCTAGGCTGTGTCTAATAATATACGGCTTCATTTGGGTTTAACTTAAATAACTCAGCCCCTTATATTAAGGTTATTCTCATAACTTGACACCTCTATTTTTGTATACTTGATAACTTTTATTTTCTTATACGATATTGAAACCTTTAACGATATTGAAACCTTCAAGAAAAGAATGTACTTGTTATTTTCTTACATATGGTCTAGCGGTTTAGCACGCCACCTTACGTTCTAGGGTCGCGGATTCGTTTACACGCACGGTTTTCATTTGCTTTATTAAGTATGATTGTTTGAGTGTATTCTATTTATGCTTTCATAAAAAAATGGGTTTAAGTATTTATATCAATTTATATCTAATATAATAATAATATCTCAGAACAATTTACACAATGCCATCTACTCCTAAGCTAATCAGAGCTTGTGTTATGGATACTAGACCAATGTGATAAATACATGAATTTTTTTGTAAATAAATACTTATTATTAGAAAACACCCAGACCGATATAAACAATTATACTCATGAATACAAATGTTTGTGCCGTGCAATCAATCGAACCCACGACCATCGGATAGTAAAGTGGTAAGCTACACTACTAAACCACCGAGGCTGTCTAATACCCATAACACAAGCTCTGCTTAGTTTGGGACTAGATGACGCTGTGTGAATTGTCCAGGCTTACTATTATTATATGTATTTAATCAGAATTGTAATATGTTGATTTTTTTAATACGAATAATAATTTTCTTCAATACAGATGTAATTGTATAGTCTTATAATGAAATTCCATTATTCAAGTAATAAATGAATGAATGAATGAAACTCTTTATTGTTCCTCTCACAGAAAATACAGTTACATACACAATTATAATGATAATAATAATGATAAAATGATAATAAAAAAAACAATAATAAACAAGACAAAGAGATAACAATTGGAGGTCTTATCGCTAAACAGCGATCTCTTCCAGGTAATCTTAGGATGGATAGAAGTGATTAGATTTGCTTCTGGTGGAGGTGTAACGATGGTAACAATATTGGAAGCAATGTTATTAATATAATCTAAATATATATAACTCAAAGGTGACTGACATAGTGATCTATCAACGCACAGCCCAAACCACTGGACGGATCGGGCTGAAATTTGGCATGCAGGTATTGTGGCAGGTGTTATGACGTAGGCTAAGAAAGGATTTTGATTAATTCTACCCCCAGGGGGATAAAATAGGGGATGAAAATATAAACTTTGTCAATTTTAAACCGATCGGGCTGAGACTTTGCATACATAAAGCTACTATGACGTAGGCATCCTTTAAAAAAGGATTTTGATAAATTCCAACCCTAAGGGGATAAATTAACGCGAGCGAAGCCGCGTGCAAAAGCTAGTTATATATATAACTTAACACAATACAAAGTGATTTCACGCTTAAACCAACAAAGGAGCTATAAAACATGTTTTCACATAATGGAATAACGATATGACCTCATATGTTCCAATGTATGTATTTACGGGGACCGTGGATGGGGAAACTGAAAAAATAACTGCCTGGCTAACGTGATTTATCATTCTGTACATCGTCGCGGGGCATGAAATACTCATAGTGAAAAACGAGTTACGTATACTACGTGGAAATTGATACACGATACAGCCTCTTTGATGTATCTTTACGGTGCTCTTTATCAGGTTGTTCCAAATAGATGATTTATTATTATGGCTAGACCGTCCATGGTATTATTGTATACTAGTGGCTCGCCGCAGCGTCGTCCTGGTATTTTTCTTGGAGTGCTTTGGGCTATCAGGTGTTTAGACCTGTGGTACTACGACTTAAATAGATCTATTGTGCTCGCCCTTCGTCCAGGTAGTAATAAAGTTTTATAGATCAGTAGCTACTCACCCCAGGTCAACATGTATTATACATATAAACCTGCTTCTAGAATCACTCTATCTAATAAAAAAAAAAAACAGCTTCAGAATCTGTTGCGTAGTTTAAAAGATTTAAGCATACATAGGGACGGACAGACTGGGATCGCGACTTTGTTTTATACTGTGTAATGATATGTTATGATGATTTCGGTGGTCTATCGGTGCGCTACATAAACTTTGCTTCCAACGTTGGCGTGTTCGATTCCTGATGCAACCACTTGTATTCATTAGTATGTAGTAGAGATGGTTGTTCCTGACAGCCTGCATAAATTTAAAGATAAAGAACAATAATTATGTCTTGAAATCTTAAAAAACTTTATTATTCTATCTTGCTGTTAATGTAAAAATATATATAAACAATTGAATGTGTTGTAGTAATAAGAAAAATACTAGGTAAAAACGGAGAAAATATTTTAATATAGACTACTGACAATTAGGAATAGAAAGAAGGAATTGAAGTATCAAAAACAAGATTGTAATATAAAAGAATTATAAAATCAAATACAAATTTAGAATATAAAATACATATCTGATTAGCCAGTTACAACAGAATGTTCGCAATCATAAGCTAGATTTTCAATATTCGTGAAATTACCTCATAAGAGGCATGACGTCTTAATCCTCCAGAATCGTAACGCCTGAGTTCATGTTGATAGGCGACGCTTAGCCTTTCATATTGATACCATACCAAAATAAAAAAATACATAGATTTCCTTTCTTTTATTTTATCTGTTGCCCTTTCGCTTCTATTTAGTTGGATCTGTGTGCAATACAGGTTACTTAAGACTATTATATTCATAAGCTTTATATTTCGAATACCAAATTCTTGATTGTTACTTTTTTCTATTGTTCTTTTCGGTTTCCCTTCCTGGGTCTAGTATGTAGGTGTAATTTTTAGTAATGATGACGTGGTCGAGTGGATTGAGTAGTTACGCTCACTAAAATGTCCAGACATGTAGCGGCGTGATGGGCCGGGTCATTGGGCTCCTAAAAATATGGTCGAGCGCGGTGATAGCTGGCTCATACGTCACATTCGTGAACGAGGGCTGCTTGTAGGGACTGGTCTGCTCTAATCATTACGACTGGTTTAATCCTATTGTGTATTTAATATCTGACCCTAATGAATTAGTGCTAGTTGGTGGTTTGTATTCGCACGTTTCGAATTTGAAATGTAAACTTACAATGATTATTTAAAAGAGCAACACGCAAGTTTCTTGCTCGTTCTTTTTGAGATGAGACAGCTTTCCGAATGAGCAGCAGATTAAAAGAATGATTACTATGACCATTCAAAAGTGTTTAAATTAAGTTTATTTGAATAAATGATTTTATATTCTTTGATAACATAATATACATGTTACGTCAATTCCTTGATTTCCTTTATCGCCCACATTATGTTTACCTTACACAAACTCCTCAAGGTTTCTAAAGGTATGCTGACACACCTCGTTCCTATGTCGTATGTCTAGGCAGAAAGTATTTAGTGTTATTTTTAAAGGCATGACTGACAGACATCTACACGTGCCTGACCAATTATTTTCAGCATTCTTCGATTTTTTTTGTTCGTCACCGAAGCATTGTCGGTCGCTCACTAGACATTCGGTAATTGGCGTCATTATTGGATGTTTACTTTTGTTTCGTCCGTCCTCCAAGTGTCGCCACAAAAATTGTAATAAAACCATGCGCGTGGGACACCGCAGTTGTAAACACTACTGTAGCTATCCACGTTTCACCGGAATTAAACTTTTCATGTTGTTTATGTTTAGACTATAAATCTTCTATCATTAATGATGTTGTTATACATTTAGCTTTCAGCAGCCATTAATCAATTGAAGATGTTTCGTTTTACTTAAACATCCGCTAAATTATTTTATCGTATGGCTTTATCAGGTTTTGTTTTTCGTTTTTTAACTATTGACACGAATTAAAGTTGAAACGAATTAACTAAAATTGCTGTGGTTAATTTATATGCGGTCCGATAGGACGCGAGAGGTATACCAGCGAATTTTCTCTACAATCTTCTTAAAGATTTTGCTCTGATTGATTTCTAGAATTGCAGTAAGTTCTATACTATACGTGTACCAAAGCTACTCCCACAAGATTTGGCTGTTCAGGGACTATACAATCCATCTATTTCTTTATACGTCCTCTGCCTTTTCTTTCATTCACTTCGTGTTAAAGACTTCATATATTCTTTATTGAATTTTTATGTGCTAAATTGAAATAAATGTTAGAAATTGTTAGGAAAGGAGGACTTGTCTCTAAAATAGATCACTTTCAGACAACCCAAAACACCGTGACACACGAAGTGGAGCGTGGGTCACAGTAGTGCAAATTATAATCATAAGAAAAGACAAAGGTAAAGTAATTCAAATCATAATATCTTTATTCATGTAGGTCTATTACAGACTCTTATGATATGTCAAATCTACCGTCAATTCGGAATGCTTTCAAGATGAGAAGAACTGACAACAAACTCAGCTCGTACTCGTTTCAAATATTGTTTACAATAATACAGATTCATTTTTAAATCCACATTTGGGAGCTTGCAAATTTGGATTTAAAAATGAATCTGATGAAGAAATGGAAAAGAAAATGGTTTTGTTCATTGTTTTGGTATTAAAATTCATGGTATTTAAGTACTTTTGTTATCTAGCCATGTGACGTATCGATTATGCTAAACGCGAATTACAAGGTCAGCAGTGGTTGATATGGTTACTGAAAATATTGCGACCTCACCTTGGGATCGTATTTCTCGATTGTGATGTCAATATTGTATTGGAATTCGGAATGGAAAATTAATATGATAACGAAATGTGGAATGTTTTAAAAGAATTCAATCCAGCTTATTGTCAGTTCGACTAGATTGAAAATGTTTGCTGAGTTTGATAAAGAAACAACAAGCAGTGAATTAATTGGACATTAAGGTGTCGCTTATGTGTATTGGCAACACCATTAACATTATTTCGTTTTATCATTACCGTCTTAGTAGCTGTCATGAGTGTGGGATTGTTAGTAATGTACCATGTGAGATCGACCTCCACGCGCGGTTCTTGGAACCACTATGGTTAATTTTTAGTGAATTCGCTAGGAGAGGTTAACAGATTTGTACCTGTACTCAGGAGGATGTTGGGAATTATCCTCAGATGATGTCCCGCCAGCGTATATCGTTAGCGCAAGCAGGTGCATCATTCCATTATCACCCAGTTAAAAAATCTCAACACTTACTAACATTATAAATGTTTGCGAGTATGGATGCATGGATGTTACTCTTTCACGTAAAAACTACTGAACGGATTTTGATGAAACTTTACAATAATACAGCTAATAAATTAAAGTAACAGACTATAAAATACATGCGGTTGAGACCTATTAGGCACATTGATTGAAGTAGAAAAAGTATAATCCATCACATTTAAAATAAGTATTGTTGCTAAGTAACAGTTTGTATGTAACGTGCAACTGCAATCGGAACGAAGTAAATTATATTTACAACTGTATACGTAATCCACTGAATATCTAGGTCCAACAGAAATTGTTAGTATTTTAACAGATTTAATTTTGGATATGTTTTTTGCTAGTAGTTCTATTGTTTACTCTTCTGTATATTGTTTTATATTATGTATGTTATTTAAATGTAGAGATGTGGAATGTCTTAAATGTAATAGATTAAGGGACCGTATTAGGCACATTGATTGAAGTAGAAAAAGTATTATCCATCACATTTAAAATAAGTATTGTTGCTAAGTAACAGTTTGTGTGTAACGTGCAACTGCAATCGGAACGAAGTAAATTATATTTACAACTGTATACGTAATCCACTAAATATCTCTATCAAGACCACGGGTATAGCTAGTATTTAATACACAGCTCGATATGTACAAAATTTCCCTCGATGTAAATATTGACTTGCAAAAGTCGGATGTTAACAGCCGGTGCCGGGTGTCGAGACCGTGCACAAAGGAGTCCCCCTTATTTTTCGTCGTCTTTTATACAATTAATTTGTGAATGTCATTTGTTGAACTTCAAACGATTTCACGGAATCTAATTTGGCTCCTCTCTTCATGGATGAAGGACGCCACAATATAAATCAAGTTTATTATTTTTACACAATATGTCTAACTTCTGATTGGGATTGGATTCTTTACTGTTATATTAATACACTACAAAGATTTAATTTTTTATTTGTAAAAATAATGGACCGGTTTTAAACAGAATGTTCATCTGTAAACACTTCCGGTTTTTCGAGAGTAGTGGGGCAAAAGATGGCGGCGTATGACCAGTGACTTGGATAAAGAACGCATTTTACGAGCAACCCTCTACCAATCCATGGCCATTCCAACCTCTCGGTTATACTGGCCGAATCTACGGGGAATGTGCGCTGATAAGCAAGCATTCTCTTGATCCCTACAAATTATTTCTACTCATGTCCCTTTCGCCCTTCTGGGGACGAAACATGCACGGCTTCGGTGCGGGGCAGCAGTTCTTCAGCGGCGGGGGGAAAGAGATTGTTAGTAATGTGGATTGATAACCCCATTGCTAGCAATGTGACATATCAGGTTGACCTCCACGCGGTTCCCCCTGGAAACCATCGTGTTAATTTCCTGGTGAATTTGTCACGTTGGGCTAACTGACCTGACCTCATGCTCATCTTATCATCCTCCACTGGTGCCCCGTCAGCGTAAACCGTTAGCGCAGGCGGGTGCACCATTCCATTATCATCCACAAAAAAAAAAAAAGTTCTTCAGCGGCATTCTCTCTTGAACGCGTACCACCCATTGTACGAGCAGACGGCGAATGGAAGGGACAATTTCTGCGCGTGTCGAATGTTTAACATATTTACTTTCATATCCCTTATTTAAATAAAAGTAATAGCAATTCCAGTAGCGGCCAGGTCTCCGCACTGAATATCTGTGGTCTCACACATACTAGTAGTAGCGGTATTAATCAAAATAACATCTTACTTACTAATATTATAAACACGAAAATTTGGTAGGATGGATGTATGTTACTCTTTCACGCAAATCTACTGAACGGATTTTGATGAAACTTTACAATAATATAGCTAATTAACATACACTATAATTTAAAAAGATATTATGTCATTTGGGCGAAATATAATAATAAATGTCAAGTAAGTGTGATGAAGACGAAGTTGCACAGGTCAGCTAGTAAATCCATAAATCTAAAGATATATAACTCAAAGGTGACTGACATAGTGATCTATCAACGCACAGCCTAAAACAACTGGACGGATCGGGCTGAAATTTGGCATGCAGGTAGATGTTATGACGTAGGCATCCGCTAAGAAAGGATTTTGATTATTTCTACCCCCAAGGGGATAAAATAGGGGATGAAAGTTTGTATGAAACTTTGTCAATTTTATACTAATCGGGCTGAGGCTTTGCATGCATATATCTACTATGACATAGGCATCCCCTAGGAAAGGATTTTGAGACATTCCACCCCTAAGGGGATAAATTAACGCTAGCGAAGCCGCGGGCAAAAGCTAGTGATATGATTAATTTTTTAATTCGGATAATTCCTAATGAAAATTATAATAAGGATTTTTTTCTCACAACATGCTATTGGCCTTTATCTATTTCCGGAGAAGGAATTTCAGGAATGTGGCTTATTAAACTATCGACCTATTGTTTTTTCAATAACATATTATATATAGCGTGCGCTAACAAGAATATCAGATAATAAAGTACTTGCCTGGCTTTCAAACAGAAATCTGTGACTTAAAAATATAGACGGAATCTAATTGGGACTGATCTGCTCTGATCACTACGACTGATTTAATCTTATAGAGTATTTAATAGTTACTCTGGTAGTGTATTCACACATTTCAGCTTAAAAATGTAAAGTTACAACAATTATTTTAAAAGACGCAAGTTTCTTGCTCGTTCTTCTTGTGATAAGACACTTTCCGAATGAGCGGTCAGATTAAAGAAAAATAAGTATAACATGGAAAAATATGATGATGGGAACATCCTCGTATATATATACATAGTAATATTACAAACACTAAAAAATAACCTAATTTATATCCACAAATCTAGATTCTATAATTTATAGCAATACTAAGAAATGGAGCAATACAGAATAAATTGCCCCAAAATCCGTTGCAAATAAAAGCGCGGCGACCTGTCGCTCAAAGCCACTCAGCTCAACGAGTCGTATTGCGTTTAAAATGAAATAATCTTGTATGAATCAACACAGAGCGGCCCGCCGAGGTATGCACAGTATCAAACCTTGGACCAGCGCCAGGAGTGGGCTTTCAGCCGTAGGACCATAACAAACTGTCGACTTTTTGGAAGCGCCTGATTTGTGTAATCTCTTATATGAAATTGTATTAGCGGTGTTTCCTGTTTGGGAGATGTAGATAGATAGATAGGTTAACCAATTGTTTATGCAATATTGCGTTAGCGAACCGGTTCACAGCATTCTCCTGTGATTTTTTTGCATAGTTACTTTTAGTTGATTTAATATTTACTTTAGGGTCGGCAACGCGCACGTGACACCCCTGGTGTTTCAGACGTCCGTAGTCTACGGTAAACGTTTACCATCAGTCGGGCCGTATGCTTATTTGCTAATAGACTAGCATAACAAAAAGTTCATAATATATGAACTAATTTTATTAAATTTTTAAGATTACAATGACCATATTATTTTATATTCTGTATTGCACAATAATTTTGGGACACCATGAAACAATTTTTTCACTTTAATAAGACATGCAGATTATGCCTGCTAGGTTGCTACAACTCTTTGCTAATAGAATGTTTCAGAAACAGCGGTATTTGAAGCATTTGCACATAAAGGAACATTAATAACTTTTAATTTTTATTAATGAATTATTGTTGCAAAATTCTGTGAGAATTTGTTTGATAACAATAAATTTGTAGTCTTAATAAATTCAAACTGTTAAAGCGGTTCCTTAGGGATTTGTATTCTGAGAGATATTTTCCTTCGATTAGACTGTCATCACAGATCACGATTCAGGCAAGGTAAGGAGTTACCAGCGTACCTGGATTCTGCTATGGCGGCTGCTGCAGGAACCGATTAACTGGTCACCACACAACACGCGGCGCAACTAGTGTATGTACCTTGAACATTACACACCACCACTATATTCACCTTGATAATTCGATAGTTTATATTAAATCTTAGTGATTCAATTATTATAAAACGTAATTATGTGCAAGCGGCGTTTCTCAGACAACGAGCGGGGACGAACAGAAATCGCCATCTTTTTTCCCAGCAACGGCGCGGGTGTACTCGGCTCCTTTCGGTTCTAGATCGTGAAGTATATCTGTCCTTGTCTATTACACGAGATGTGCATTTAAACCCATTGTGGCCCTCGTGTATGCGATCGCAAATAGCCATTTAATATATTTATAAATAAAATTATAAAATTCAAATTTGTAACGTATGCATGGAACATCGATGTTGTTTTGTTTATATACAATTTTTCACTTCTTCTCGAACATTCCGTGGCATATTAAATTCTGTCTACAATACATTCTAACCATTTTTTATTTCATTAATACAATAAATTAAACATTGCAATATTTCTCCAGCAGACACCTAGAAGAAATTATAGTCACTCTTTCAGACTGGTATTCGGAGCGTTTTGTAGCTCTTATTCTATATTCATTCATTCATAATTTAAGAGCTGTGCTCTTGCCGGTGGAGCGCCAAGTGATCGTGGAAGATCACCATCTTCCACGATCTTCTATCAGAAATTTTAGCTGTTGATACGACACGACTCCAACTTTTTCTTTAACTTGCTTGATATAGCTGTGTCTTGGTCTTCCCCTTTCTCTCTTTCCATCTATTTTTCCTTCTATAATGTTGTTAATTAGTTCGTCGTGTCGTATCAAGTACCCCAACATTTTTCCCCGCCTATTCTCAATAATATCTATGATCTGTCTCTTTTCTTTAATCCTCTCAAGCACTTCTTCATTCCTTATTTTAACTTTCCATTCTATATATACATCACATAAAGATTAGACTCTTTGCATATGCAGCAATATGACTAGCTTTCTTTAATTTTTATTGATGAGTTTTCCTACCGATATTTTGCTATAAAACCGATAAACACAATGTCAGTCTAAACGAAAACTCGGGATACGAACTAATTTGTTTGATAGCAGTAAAAGTTCCCGTACAACTTTGAATCACTATTTGTAGCTTCAATAAAATCAAACTAACCTACTTGAAAATAAAAGGGTTTTTATTTCTACAAAGGTACATGCAATTTGGACCGCAGTTACTGAAGGTATATGTTGATGTACGCAATACAATAGTCTTGTATCTAATAGTTCACGATTCGGCAGAGCGTTTCAGTTTAGTTCATAGCTCTTTGCGAATTAGTTCGTTCGCTCTTGATTCGAGATAAACAGTAATGGCTAAATAAGCTTACTTTGTTGTTCAGTTTTCTTCTAAATATTTCTGTGATATGATTTAATAATTTCTTACCATAAACACAACATATTTCTTCTAAATTCAAGTTCAATGCTACCCGAAATATCTTGGAATCGGTTATTGTTCCTTGGGCAGCTCACAAAATCTGTCACATACAGAATTAGCACCTGTAATGGATTGTGTAACGTTTATCGCGTGTACTCGTTTATTTTATTTTTGTTATATATTTTATTTTATACTAGCTGTACCCGCGACTACGTCCGTGTGGAATTTAACGTTATTTTTCTAAAATGAAAGTAGCTTAAGTGACTCCTTATTACATCATTTGCAGGTAGCGCCAATAAAAGTCCCGTCAATATCGGTCCAGCCATTTCAGATATTAGCCGGAACAAACAGACAGACAGACAGAAATTGTAAAAAATATTATTTTGATGTATGTACCACATTTATATTCATATGCATGTAGTAAAAAGCGGATATTTAAATATTACAAACAGACACTCCGATTTTATTTATATGTATTGATTATATATTTATGCTAAATATGCAAATAAACAATTTATCTCACCATTTACTACCTACTAGTATTCCTTATTTCTTTATTCCGTCGCAAATATGGTCTAGTTTTTTTAGAACTCAAATGTATTTCGTTCTTGTTTTTTTATGATATTCCAATTTTGTATTTTTTGTTTTAACAAGACCTCGATTTTTCCTTATTCGCGTAAGAAAGAAAGATCTCCGAACTAGTGCGTTTAGTTCGTAGTTAGGAGCGCTCTTCTGAATCAGTTCGTTCAGGAACTACACAATTCCTACAATACAATGGTAACAGAACGGCCGCTCGTCTGTTTTTATGTGCATCGGACCTGGTCTCCCGAGGATACGATTGTGATGCCCCACGATCCGGTATTGTTTACTGCAGGGTTTTAAGTGTTATTGAATTCGGTTCATTACGGTTATGTTGGTTTATTGTTTGGATTGTACGGTTGTTGATCCCCGTTAGAAGGATGTGAGTTTTGTAATATTAATTAAGTAGTTGAGTTATAGTGTTTATATGAATGTAGACGGCCTCGGTGGTGTAGTGGTTTAGCACCGCCTTACTTCAGGTCGCGGGTTCGATTCCTCGCATGCCACACATGTGTATGACTGTTTGTCTAGGTGTTTTTTATGTATGTAAATACATACATATTATAATGTATATATTTACAAAAAAAATCTATGTATTTGTATCAATTATTTAGTACCATAACACAAGCTTTAGTTAGTTTAACTTGGGCGCTGTGTGTCCTGTGATAATTATTATTATTGTGAATAGATTTTTTTTTATAAATAAACAATATATATATAAAACACCTATACAAACAATCATACTCATGAATACAAATGTTTGTGCCATGCGAGGAATCGAACCCGCGACCATCAGACGTAAAGCGGGGTGCTAAACCACTAAGCCACCGAAGTTGGCAATATATCGTAGAATTTTCTAGATTAATCGGAGGATGAAATCAAAAGATAAATACAAAATGTTGTATGTTCAAGTTTGTTGCTGTCCTTTCATGAATGTGACTAGTTGAACGGAACACGTGCTTGAGTCTCCCACGCCCGGTAATTGTCAATGCCAATTCACTAGAATGCATCTTGAAATGTGTTATGTTTTGTTGACAAACCGCTGTGATTCACCTAATGCTGTTTCATAGATTGTTAGAGAATATCTTTATGAGCTTGAAAGATGAATGATGCAAAACGCGAGAAAAAAATGCGAGAAAAAGTGAACGCAAAAAAATTGTGAAATGCATTCCGTCCCGATTGTCCCCTCCAATCGATGCCCCGTCCAATTCAAACAAATTTTTCAAAACGACCTCGGTGGTCTAGCCGCTAGCACACTGCTTTACGACCGATGGTCCCGGGTTCGATTCCTCGCACGGCACATTTGTATTCATGAGTATGATTGTTTGTGTCGGTCTGGGTGTTTTCTATGTATAATATGTATGTATTTACAAAAAAAATAAAGAAGAATAAAAATAACACAAGCTTTAGCTACCTTGACTTGGGTCTATATGGCGCTGTGTGAATTGTCCTGAGTTTATTATATTATGTATTAAAAAAATATAAGTATTTTAGAAAGGCTACGGTTACTTCCCAAAACATGTCATGTAAGTTTGTTACGTGAACGTTTAAATTTTTTTATAATAAATATACATGTGTGCCTTAGCATTTCTAAAAATTTTAAAGCTATGTATCTGGGTGTTCTCCAAAATACCCCGACCTGACAAATAAAACAGTAAAAATAAGGTTTAAGAAATTTTAGAAATGTTAAGGCACAAAAAATGAACGGAATAGAAAATCATTTATTCAAATAAACTTAATTTAAGCTCTTTTGAATAGTCATAACAATTTTTTTATCTACCGCTCGTTCGGAAAGCTGTCTCATCACAAGAACGAGCGAGACACTTGTGTGTTGCTCTTTTAAATAATCCTTGTAAGTTTACATTTACAAGTCGAGACGTGTGAATACAAACTACCAACCAGCACTAATTTTTTTTGATCAAATATACAATAAGATTAAATCAGTCGTAGTGATAAGAGCAGACCAGTCCCTACAAGCAGCACTCGTTGACTAGTATGACGGATGAGCCAGCCATCACTGCGCTCGACCATATTTTAGGGAGCCCAATGAATGGTTGGGAAACACAGATTCAGGATATACCAGTGTTACATTTCGCATATCATACGAATTGCATATGTCAATTTTGAAGCGGAAAGTATGGAACAACATGGCCCAAATTCTACATCAAAGAAGCCAAAAACAACAAGTTTCGTATTAAACCGCAACACAAATAGTGACAGATATATTTCGTTCATGCAGTAAGCATTTGGCATATCTGCGAGCTCGGTGAATTAATCACCAACACTCACCAAGATCAACGTTGCAGCTACTTGAATTTCAGCGTTTCACTCTTGCGTATAGGATCGGTAATTATTATAACATAAATATATATATAGTTATTAATTTACATCATCATCTGCTTCTTCCTTATCCTATTTATTTGTGGTCGGCGTAATATGTTTTTCTCTTCCATTCATCTTGTTATTTACTCCCTTTCTTACCATATCTTTCACACAGTCCATCCGGTCCGATCTTTCTCTGCCCTTATAACATTCACATTCTTATATAACGTCTACCTTAAGATATTATCTTCATTCCTATTTTTTTTTTTACATCAGCATATGATAATGTTATATTTTACAATATAATAAACATTTGTAGAAAGAGATATGTTATCATAATCAGTATCAAGACACTGTATGGGCAGCCCGCGAATGGGACGCAAAAGTCTTGAAGGGGGCGGGGGATTATAGATTAAAAAAATTATCATAGGGCAATTTTTTTATTACTTTTAAAATTTAGAGACTTTTGTATAATCTAAAAGTACATACCCATTGTACCCTATAACTAACTACTCCGTTACCTCACACCTGAACAGATTGCCTTAGGCGTACTATCTGAAGCATCGGCTATATATGCTTTGTATAGCATCAACATCCAATTTATTCTATGGTATGACGTTATTCTATGTCCCTTGTCATTCTTACCTGGTATTGATTTTTTGTAAATTTCTAACTGTAGTAAAGTTTAGTGTTAAAAACATAAAGTAAAAACAACAAGACATAACCCCTGGGGTCGATATAGACCATTTTCGGAATGTCATGATTTGCTATAAATACTGCCATAATAATGAAAAAATGTGGGTTGTTGCCACTATCGTAAGAAAGTTGATAGAGGGCGCCACTATGTTATGCCGTGTAGATAGCAGCGCCATATTCTCCAGACTACCTTTCTAGAATTAATACCTGTGCCTATGACTAGTCTATGGCATGCCATGTCACATTGGTGGTGGGGCAATAGCGACTACTGGGGAGAGAATACATCTGAGAGGACACTTAGGTCTTGATAGTCGAGTAGTGAACAACTAATTAGGACCATTTACAGTTAATATAATAGGAAGCACTGTTCTATGTCGTAGGCCAAGGTTCTTAAACCCGTGGCTCACCTATGTGTTTTCTGCGGCCCGCCAACAGCGTAGGCCTCTCAATAACGTAATAAAAAGTAACTTTAATATAAAATTTAAAAATCCTTATAAAAATAACTATGGTGCGGAACCCGCTGTGCAGAAAAAAAATTCTTTGGCCCTTGATTTGTAAAACGTTGAAGATCGCTGTCGTAGGCTGTCGAGTGCAAAAGTTGATTTTTATGTTTTCCTGCTATGGACGAGGTATTGAGCCAACTGCTGCTCTTCCATCATCCCGCGTTGACAAGCGCAGTGGCGTCAAATTTTTATGTTTCTTATAACACCCGGCGGGCCTATCGCAACGCTTCGCAAACAATAAATTGTTCTTTTTATTATTGTAAAAAGTCAAACTGCCATGATCAGAGGCTTATTATGAGACGCTCAGGGCATAGTGTTTATTTTAACGGCTGGTGTGGCTATAAAATACAATCACGCGTGCCGTTTCTAATAGGGTTGCCGATCATGTAACTTTTTGTCTCATATATAGTCCTTTATATTTATAATGAACTGCCAGAATCTGCACTAAATCTGACAGAGAGCCAATTCAAATCTTATATTAAACGATTTTTGTGTAAGAAAGCCTATTACAGGATAGACGAATTCATAGATGACATATCAAGTAAATAATTTGATTAGCATACAATCTTATAATTTGGTTATCTCATTACTTTCTTGATTTCATTATTTTAGAAATATGAAAGCGTAGCGGTTTTGAAATCATTGCCGCATGCATTCTTATGTAAAATGTGAATTCTATAACTATCAGATGGCAATTGTATGTAGCTTTGACGTGGTCTAGTGTTTTGAGTAGTCATGCTCACTAAAATGTCCAGACTTGTGGCGGCGTGGTGGGCCGGGTCATTGGGCTCCCTAACATATGGTCGAGCGCAGTGATGGCTGGCTCATCCGTCATACTCGTGAACGGGTGCTGCTTGTAGGGACTGGTCTGCTCTAATCACTATGACTGATTTCCTCTTATTAATTTTTTAACCAGTTGGTTATATATTCAATATTTTTTTTATTTGTGTATTTAATTGAGTTAGTGCTAATTGGTACTTTGTATTCACACACTTAAACTTAAAAATGTAAAGTAATAATAAAATTATTTAAAAGAGCAACACGCAAGTTTCTTACTCATTCTTCTTGTGATGAGACAGCTTTCCGAATAAGCGGTAGATTAAAAAAATGTAATGACTGTTCAAAAGTGCTTTTATTATTTATATTATATATATTGTATTCTTTAAAAAACTCGTACATTAGCTTTCCAACTTCCAATGATATGGAGATATATTTTATTTAATTAGCATCAGACGGTCTTTCTAATGTAACTATCGCCTAGGTGTATGAAAGTACCATGACATGTGACCTTAGCAATTAGTACCTCACAATTTCTTCAGTTCCCGTGATCATAGCGCTTGTAACACTGCCGAAATCGGGAACTCGTTAAAAATAAAACGTGGTAATATCCCGAGATTTACTAATTATATGTATAAATAATGATCGCGTAAAATTTAAAACAGCATACAACTGACCAAGCCATGCCGCAGGATATAATTGTGATAGAGACTGTACAAATGTAATGCAAGACAAAGTGTTTTTACAGTTATTTTCATTATATATTTTTTACTTTGTGACTCGGGCGAATTGTGTATTCATGGTTATATCATTCACTAAAAAATACTGGTTGTAGTGAAAAAATAGTCATAAATTTCTGTAGCTCAAAATCACGTACAAAAGTCTACGAGCGGAAAATCAAAAAGCTGAGACTCTCGCTGAATTCTCGCACGGTTGACAACCCTATTTCTAATCTATTAATGACTTAGCTGTATGGACTCGCAGATCTTGTAGTGTAACTAGTTTCTGCTCTCTTGTTTCTTTTGTATCTGTGACTAATACGTTTCAATTGTATTTTTAATTTTTAATATTAGTTTCAGCCAAATAATAAAGATTACAAGTAATTCGTTGGCTAGTTGACTCATACAACATTTTTTGATTGGCGTCAATTTTCATACGTTTATCACTAGGGTTTTTATAATAGTTTTATTAGTCACTCAGAGTTCTTCTGGATGCTTATATTTTTGTGCATTTTGTATATCGTTATTTTTAAACTTTGGTGTTTAATATACATTATTTATATTATTAATGAGCTGACTACTTGTGACCACGGCTAGTGCAACCTAGTCGACACGAGAGAGGTAAATGCCTAATATGTTAAATCTAATATGTCAAGAAACTCAGCTCGTATTCTTTTCAAATAAATATCTACATGTTTATAATAATACAGATTGAATTTTAAATTCAAATTTGGGAGAATAGAGCGACCACAGCACAGTTGCTGATAGTATTAGTTGGACCTATAAGTCTATATTACATGTTTTTTTTTGCTACAATGGTGGTAAATAAACTACTGTAAATAAATTAGAAGAGTGTTTTATAACTATATACGAGAATTTAGTGTATTTACTATGATATAAAATTTTATATGTGCTATAAGTTTTAAATATTAAATATAATAAAAAAAATAGTATACAATTTGTAAATAACTCTAGACATGTCTTTTGTTAATTCTTGACTTAAATCTGAAATCTGGCGGTATGACAGATGAACATAATATTAGTTGTTTCTATAAGCAAACAAGCAAATGTAAATGGATTAGAAGATTATTTTATGCATGGGAATGTAATGGATCTACTGTGTTTTCGACTACTATGAATTCTTAAAAAAAAATTGTGCAAAATGAAGAAGTTTTAAGAAGAATAGAAGAAGTGAAATTCAATATGATGTTACCACTGATCAGTTTAGTGTAAAACAATGAAAATCCTTTAAAAGCAACCGGAAACGAGTAAGGAAAGCTCAATAAATTTAACTTAGAATGACAGATTAGCTCGGCCGAAAGGCGTTGGAATAAAACATTGTTTAGTTAATTTATTACCTCACCAATTTGTTATAGAGTTTGAGTATAAATTTGTTAAGAAATTATAACTAAATATAATGAAATGAAATGAAATGAAATGAATATTTATTGCTTAAAATGTGGTACATGTGTGGTTTTTAAGATCTTTAGAACTAGTTTCACACATTTTGTCATTTCTGACATGCAACAGACAAAACAGATGTCAATTTTGGTTATTATTCGTTAGTCAATATTAAGTACGTACATTATTTATAATATGAGTATGTTAACTTCGTATTAATGAAATATTTATAAATTGTAACAATAAATATATTATATATTATATATATATTAATTGTAACAATAAATTTTACTCGCAGTTTTCGGGCAACGTCCACGTGACACCCCTGGTGTTTCAGGCGTCCATAGACTACGGTAACCGTTCATCATCAGATGTAGTGTAAAGAAAAAACATAATATTATAAACGCGACGTTTGCTACTCTATCACACAAAAAGTACTGAACGGAATTTGATGAAACTTTACAGTAATATAGCTTTATACATCAGAATAACGTATAGGCTTTAAATTTCATGCGTGTGAAATCACAAGCACAGCTATTTTGTATGGTATAGGTAAAGGTTTATATAGTGTAGGTGAATAAGAGTATTGTAAGTCGCTAAGCAAAAATGCAATTTTTATTTAAAATTTGAATATATATTTATACTTCCTTTTATTGTACATCAAATATATATAACTCAAAGGTGACTGACTGACATAGTGATCTAACAACGCACAGCCCAAACCACTGGACGGATCGGGCTGAAATTTGGCATGCAGGTAGATGCTATGACGTAGGCATCCGCTAAGAAAGGATTTTGATTATTTCTGCCCCCAAGAGGATAAATTAGGGGATGAAAGGATGAAATTTTGTTAATTTTAAACCGATCAGGCTGAGATTTTGCATAAGAATTTTGATAAATTCCACCCCTAAGGGGATAAATTAACGCTAGTTCTTTTATATAATTAAATCTATTCTGTCAATAGTTTTCCCAATACTTGCGTAATATGCATACAATCCCATACACCCAAATTGCGCAAATGAACATGTTGGTACTTGTTTAATGTAATGACGTTGATGTTTTTTTAAAGCTTAGGTTACAAGCTTTCAAATGACTTATTATTTCTATTTAAATGTTGTATAGTTTTAGAACAATGTTTGAATGTAGAGGTAGCGCTTGAGTCTATTTGGTTGCTCGCGAGTGTAAGGTAAAACGAAAAGACTAGACTTTTCGTTTTACCTATACACGTATGTTAGAGTTCTCATCAATATTGAAGAAAAAATCCGATTGAAAAGATATTAAATGAAGGTAGTTTGTGTTTAGTACTAATGAAGTACCCAATGTAAAGATTATTACAAATGTTGTAAATAGCGCCATCTAGTATTTATAGACCGACTTACTACACTGACTTCGGTCTATAAATACAGTGGTCGGTAGTTGAATAATCCTCTTTCGTTGGGTGAGCCGTGGCATTCAGTCGACGAACGCAGGGCGTGCCAGTTGTTTTGAATACTAAAGTGAATTGTATTAGAAATGGGTTTATCCCGGTCTGTTGGACCTGGGGGAAGCTGCAAGTAGTGAAGGTGAGTGTTAATGCATTCTAAAAGGGCCTTTTAAACATACACCCGTGTCACAAGTCACGGGCGCTACTTGGGGTTTTACTTGCGGTAGCCGGCAGTCAAAGTCTAAATCGTCATCATTATTAGTGCTTCTTACACGTATAAGATAAAACTACACCAAAGAGTAAATGCTTCTCACAGTTAGCATGTGGCTCATCTTCAAGGTGATTGTGGAACTATAAATTAAAGGAGCCACTGAGTTTCCGGAGCCGAGCAATTATTGGTGGTCTGCTATTAATAACCTACCTCAATATCAAAGTTTCAAACTTCTTGAATTACTCTAACTTCGCGTCTTGTATTATTTATTGGATTATGATGTTTATCTAGATTATTATTGCAAAGAGGAAAGATTTGGTATTTTGGATGACTGTTTGTAATGACCAACAAATGTCATCTATACATCTATATATGTAAACTAGAGGGTGCGTGTGTGCGCGGGCCTCAAGAGGCCCGCGAGGCGTTGTCGTAGATTTTTTTTGTGAAGACGGTTTTCTTTTCGAATAAACTTGGTTGGCAAGTAGAGTTGTCTGTTTTGATACTATTAGGTGACTTCCTAATGTAACAGAGAATTTCTGTTTCACGTGTACCATCCTGTGGCGAAACTTTGAATTGTAATGGTCACAATACAAAACCTAACCTAACCTACCTTTCTGTATACCATTTCGATACCTGTGGCTTTAATTTTTATTGCAACGGTCACAATACAAAACCTCACATTACCTACCTTTCTGTATTAGTAGAAATGTATGCTTGGTGTTGCCAACTAATTTTACAAAAAAAATCGCATGAAACTATTAAGATGACATTTATTATGGATCCCCGTCACTCTTATGTTAGAATGTCGAAAAAAAAAATTCCCACATTTTGGGTTTGCAAAATTACCCAAAAATCGGGGAAAATTTGTAGCCTAGATAATATTTCGAACCGAAATCTACCATGGCTCAATAAAGGTCGACTTGCTGCAGGGAAGCCAGGTACCCCAAAATATATTCCTAAATTTATCATCAGAGATAAAATACTCGAACTCGGCCGCCATCTTGGATTTTTCCTTTTTGAATACTTTTAACTTATCCACTTTGGCGATTGAAACATTTTGTCCATACATTGTACAGAGCTAAGGTGACTCCTTCTAGTAGTTCCTTAGTACTGTTTACTATGAAAATTAGTTAATACTTCGCACCGAGAGTTTCCATTCCTCAATACAAGTCAATTCGTTGCAGGGATGATGCCACAAAACTGAATTTTAAAAAGTTCTTAAAATTGTCATCATAGATAAAGTATCCTAATTCGGCCGCCATCTTGGATTTTTTCTTTTTAAATACTTTTAACATATACACTGGTGATAGAAACATTTCATCCATATATTGTACAGAGCCCAGGTTACATACACCTAGGAGTTCCTTAGTACGGTTTACTATAAAAATCGATGTATGGTGTTGCCAGGAGATTTTGACAAAAACCACCTAGGGCCCTTTGAGGTATAATTTTGGACCAATGCTCATCACTGTTTTGTTCAAATTGACGAAAAAAAATTCCACGTTTTTTTACTTTTCTTCGAAATTACCCCAAAATCGGGAAAATTTTTTGGACCAGGTAATATTTCCCACCGAGAATTTCCATTGCTCTATAGAAGTCAACTCGCTGCAAGGTTTAGTGGTACCCCAAAATTGAATTTTTAAAAGTCCCTAAAAATGTCAACATAAATTAAGTACCCTAACTCGGCCGCCATCTTAGATTTTTACTTTTACATACTTTTGACATATTCACCCTAGTGACAGAAACATTTCGTTCATACATTGTATAGAGCCTCGGTGACTCCTAGTACTATTCTCTAAGAAAACTGATGTAAGGTGTTGCCAGATAATTCTGACAAAATCCACCTAAAATCAATAGGGGGATTGTTTTTGACAGATTTTCATCATTCTTTTGTTTGAAATGTCCGAAAATTATTGTCCCACTTTTTAGGACTTATCTCAAAAATTACCCTAAAATTGGGGAAAATTTTTATACCAGGTAATACTTTGTGTTGAGACACATCATCTCTCCATAGAAGTCGACTGGCTGTGGGGTTGGCAAGTGTCCTAAAACTACATTTAAAAATATCGCAAATTTTCTCCGAAAAGCAAAACTCCCCTATCTCTGCCGCCATTTTGGATTTTTACTTCTTAATAGTTTTGACGTATTCACCTTAGTAACAGAAATATTTCGTCCATACATTATGTAGAGCCTCGGTGACTTCTTCTTGTACTATTCCCTTAGAAAACTGATCTGAGGTGTTGCCAGATAATTTTGACAAAAACCACCAAAAATCCTTAAGGGGATGACTTTTGACAGATTTTCATCATTCTTTTGTTTGAAATGTTGAAAAAAAATTTTCCCACTTTTTAGGACCTGTCTCAAAAAATACCCCAAAATCGGGGAAAATTTTCATACCAGGTAATACTTTGTGTCAAGAGACATCATCTCTCCATAGAAGTCGACTCGCTGCGGGGTTGCCATGTGTCCTAAAACAACATTTAAAAATGTCCCAAATTTTCTCCGAAAAGCAAAACTCCCCTACCTCTGCCACCATCTTGGATTTCTAAAATTTCATAATTTTCCCTAGAGGCCGGGTCCTTCGGCTATCCGACGCCGCACAGTGCGTTAAGCTAGCACCCTCGTAGGTACCCTATCAATTTCAGTGTTTGAAGCTAGACCTCAATTTCAAAATTTGTCCCATGATGTATGGGTGTTGCCAGCAAATTCTGACAAAATCCCCCTAAAACCCTTCAGGGGACGATTTTTGGTAGACCAACAAGGCTTCTTCATTTAAAATGTCGAAAAAAAATTTTACCACTTTATGGGACTTTTTTCCAAAGTTAACCCAAAATCGGGGAAATTTTTTAGGCTTTATAAACCTTCCTACTGAGAGTTATCCAAGTCCGTAGGAAGAGACAAGCTTCGGGGTTGCCATGTGCAGCAAAAACGCGATTGAAAATATCCCAAAATTTTTCCAAAAACTAAATCTCCCATAGCTTGGCCGCCATCTTGGATTTCTGAAATTTCATAATTTTCCCTAGAGGCCGGGTCTTTCAGCCTCCCAATGCCCTACAATAGGGATCGGTAGCATCCCCGCAAGTACCCTAGGAATTTCAGTTTTTGGAGAGACACCCCAATTTCTATTTTGGTCAAACCATGTATGGGTGTTGCCAGCAAATTCCAACAAAACCCACCTAAAACCCTCTAGGGGATGTTTCTCGATAGGCCTTGATGCTTCTTTTGTTAAAAATGCCGAAAAAATGTTTTCCCACTTTTTGGGACATTTCTCCCAAATTACCCCCAATTCGGAATTTTTTTTTAGCGCTGGCAATACTTCTTACCGAGACCCATCATCGCCCCATAGAAGCCGACTCGCTGCGGGGTTGCCCTGTACCTAAAAAATGACTTTAAAAATAATCCGGATTTTTAGGACCAAATTCACACGCCCGCAACTCGGCGGCCATCTTGGATTTTCGAAATTTCATAATTTTCCCTAGAGGCCGGGTCCTTCGACTTTCCTATGCCCCACAACCGGTGTCGCCAGCACCCCCGCAACTACCCTGGGAATTTCGGTTTTTGAAACCCTCGAAAAATTACAATTTCCATTTTCATTTTTCACGCCGCCATCTTGGATTTTATTTTTTTCTTTTAACCTGACATGCAACCGTTTGCGGCCCGCTACGAACTACCGCTTGAACGAAATCGATCCGATGGAAATTGACAAAGTTCAGCCGCCATCTTGGTCCGCCATCTTGGATTTTCCCAACTTTCGGAATTTTCTCGTGGTCACCCTAGCGAGAGGTACACTTCCCCCATACATCGTCACGACCCCCCGGCACTCCTTCTGGGAGAACAACTATGTCAATCAGTGAGTCACCGTAATGCAGCTTTATATATTATAGACTAGAGGGTGCGTGTGTGCGCGGGCCTCAAGAGGCCCGCGAGGCGTTGTCGTTGATTTTTTTGTGAAGACGGTTTTCTTTTCGAATAGACTTGGTTGGCAAGTAGAGTTGTCTGTTTTGATACGATTAGGTGACTTCCTATTGTAACAGTGAATTTTTGTTTCACGTGTACTATCCTGTGGCGAAACTTTGTATTGTAATGGTCACAATACAAAACCTAACCTACCTTTCTGTATACTATATTAGTCTGGGGTCAAAGTTTTTAATGTAGAGATCATAATACGAAACCTAACCTAACCTACCTTTTTGTTTACTATATTATTCTGAGGCCATAATTTCTACTATAAGAGTCGCAATACAAAACTCTTTTTTTTTTTTTTTTTTATCGTGTGGAAAAATCTTCAAAAGACCGTCACCCCGCCGGAGGGATGGCGAGGTGGTGTGTGGGACTTGTACCCACTAAAAAACCACACGGTGTACCTACGAGCGCCTATGCCGGAGCCAGGAAAATTGCAAGTGCATTCTACCCCAGCTCCGACGGCGACGGCCCGCCCTGTAGATGTTGTAGGGCAGGCCCCATCTCGTTTTGTGGTTAGGGCGACCTATTTCGCCCTACTCCATTGTGGAGGCGTGTGGGTACACGCGCACACCTCCGGGGCCTTTGGATTGGGGGGACTGCCTCCCTCAAGGCAGTCACCCCGGCCCCAGTGGGGGATAGAGGGGGGCGGAGTTGGATACGCTCCCACCTCTAGGCCTGGCTCTTCTGCGGCGGAGGGAAGCGGGACGAGCTGACTCCCTTTCCGCCGCCTCCTTCCGCGAGATAACTTCCTCGCAGAAGGAGCTCACCGCCAGCCACGATCTCTCGCTACTGACCATCCTCCGAACTAAATTCGGCAGCGAGAGATCGTCCCCACTATTCGTGTGAGGACACGGCGCTCACTCACGAACGCTGGGCATTCTTCCAGCGTGTGTTGCGCCGTGTCCTCAACACCTCCGCATTCGTGGCAGCCGGTCGTCGGCTCCTTCCTCGCCACATGACACAGATACCGCCCGAAGCAACCGTGCCCGGACAATATCTGTGTCATGCGGTACGTCAGTGGCCATCTCCTATTCATCCACCGTTTGAGGATGGGACGGACAGCCTCGACGGTCCTCAGGCCGGCTGACGGGCTCATTAGCCTTGCCCGCCAGTCGATCCTGAGGATCCGCCGAAAGTCGGACCTCCGCGCTTCGATCTCATGACCAGCGGGTGCCTCCCCCATGGAACGTCGCTCCGCGCGCCAGTGGTCGCAATACAAAACCTAACTTAACCTACCTTTCTGTACACCATTTCGACCTGTGGCTTTAATTTTTATTGCAATGGTCACAATACAAAACCTCACATTTCACATCACTTCCTGTATACTATATCAATTTGGGTTCACAGTTTCTGATGTAGAGATCATAATACGAAACCTAACCTAACCCACGTTTCTGTGTACCTTATTGATCTGTGGCCAATTTCCATATTCTCCTGTCTATAGACCTAACCTTATCTTACTTTTCAGTATACTAATAGTCAGGCAATACAATAGGAGGCAATAATTACTATTGAGTAGCAATCTAACCTAACCTACCTCTCTGTATACCTTATATATCTTTGACCATAATTTCTATTGTAAAGGAAATAAAGAAAAATAAAACCGTCTAGGTTGCGTGTGGGTCGTTTTAGCTGATTTTTTTATGGTGAAGGTTTTCTTTTCGATCTTGGTTGGCAGAAACATGTTTTGATACGAAACTATACCACAAATGTCAATTCCTATTGTAAGAGTGAAAAAAACGAAACCTAACTCACTGTTTGTATACCGTATTGACTTATGGCGCCACTTTGTATTGTAATGGTCCCAATACAAAACCTAACCTACATTTCTTTACAATATATTAGTCTGTGATCATAGTTTATAATGTAGAGAACAGAATACGAAATCTAACCTAATTCACTTCTGCATACCGTATTGATCTGTGGCTATAATTTCTATTATAATTGGCCATTATATTACTACCTAACCGAATACGAAATACAAAATCATATCGAACCCTACTTTCTATATACTAATTAGTATGGGGTCGCTATTTCTAATGTAGAGGTCATAAAACTGAACCTAACCTAACCAACTTTTATACCTTATAGAATAGATCTGTGACCAAAATTTCTAGTGTAAAGAACATATAAATCATAACTGTATTTTTTACACGAACGATTATCATTTAGAATAGTCACCAAAGCAGGAATGAATTCCAAGATAGTCTCTTTAGCTGGTAATAAACCGTGGACATCATACAATGAAAGAAATGTATGGACAAAACTTATTGTCATTATTTACAATCTGAAAATTTTACACATTTTGCAATCTTCCAATTACAAAATCCAAAGACACAAATTATTCAGAACAGCATTCCTGAAAATAATTTCGACATCGAAAATGTTCAATATTTGTGTGAGTTTTTATGTCACAATCCAAAACTAATTTGATATTTGTGGTCACCTATACTAAGGTATAGGCGAAAAATTGACGTCTTCGGCCGCAGTATTGAATTTTTATTTTTTTTTATTTTGGCTTAGCTACCCGGGTGGCAAAAAAAAACGTCCATACATTGTCAACTCCTTCTAATAGTTTAGTATAACCGATGTAACAACTTACATCGGTTTTCATAATAAAGTTTTCCAAATAATTTTGATAAAAGCCTTAAGGTTATTATTTATCGTAGGTAAAGGACCTACGATAAATAATAACCACCCATCACTCTTTTAATTACAATATCATAAATATTAAAATCGGGGAAAGTTTTTAGCGCTGGCAATACTGAGATTCAATGCCATCCCATAAAAGCGGACTCGCTGCATGGTTACCGTGTACCAAAATAAAAAAATCTTCCAAATTTTGTTCAAAGTTAACCTCGGCGGCCATCTTGGATTTTTCCATTTTGATACTTCTGACATATATATTACATGACGACAGATATATTTCGTCCATATGTTGTACAGAGACACGGTCCTTTTAGTGGGTCCTTAGTAAATATTACTTTCTACGAAAATCAATGCATGGTGTTGCCACATAATTTTACAAAAATTTGCATAAAACTATTAAGATGAGATTTATTATAGATACCCGTCACTTTTATGTTTAAAAAAATGTCGAAAAAAATTCCCACATTTTGGGTTTGCTAAATTACCCGAAAATCGGGGAAAATTTGTAGCCTATATAATTCCTCTTATCTTTGCTCCATAGAAGTCAACATGCTGTAAGGAATAAAATAGTACCCCAAAAATGAGTTTTAAAACGTCCCTAAACTTGTCATCGGGAATAAAGTACCCTAACTCGCCCGCCATCTTGAATGATTCCTTTTTAAATAGTTTTAACATATACACCTTGGTGAGAAACATTTCGTCCATACATTGTACAGAGCCAAGGTAACTCCTTCTAGTTGTTCCTAAGTACTGTTTACAATGGAAATCGATGTATGGTGTTGCCAGCTCATTTTGACAAAAACCGCTTAAGACCCCTTGGGGATTATTTTTGACAGATCGTCATCATTGTTTGGTCTAAAATGATGAAACAAAAAATCCCACGTTTTTTTACTTCTCTCCGATATTACCCCTAAAATCGGGGAAAATTTTTAGACCAGGTAGTGCTTCGTACCGACTGCTGCTGTGACGGTGGGTACCTGAAAACTGAATTTAAAAAAGTACCTTAACTCGGCCGCCATGGATTTTTACTTCTTAATACTTTTGACGTATTCACCCTAATAACAGAAACATTTCGTCCATACATTATGTAGAGTCTCGGTGACTTCTTCTTGTACTATTCCCTAAGAAAACTGATCTAAGGTGTTGCCAAATAATTCTGACAAAAACCACGAAAAACCCATAAGGGGATGATTTTTGACAGATATCCATCATTATTTTGTTTGAAATATCGAAAAAAAAATCCCACATTTTGGACTTGTCTTCTAAATTACCCCAAAATCGGGGAAAATTTTCATACCATTTTTCCTTTTTCGTCCATATATTGTACAGAGACACGGTCCTTCTAGTGGGTCCTTAGTAAATATTACTTTTTACGAAAATCGATGCATGGTGTTGCCACCTAATATATTAGTTGCCACCTTATAGATCTCCGTTGCTCTTATATATAGTTTGTCGAAAAAAAAATCCCACATTTTGGGTTTGCAAAATTACCCAAAAAACGGGGAACATTTGTAACCTAGGTAATATTTCGAACCGAAATCTACCACGGCTCAATAAAGGTCGACTCGCTGCAGGGAAGCCAGGTAAATTTATCATCAGAGATAAAATAGTCAAACTCGGCCGCCACCTTGGATTTTTCCTTTTTTAAGTACTTTTAACTTATCCACTTTGGTGACAGAAACATTTTGTCCATACATTGTACAGACCTTTTAGTTAATACTTCGCACCGAGAGTTTCCATTCCTCAATAGAAGTCAGTTCGCTGCAGGGATGATAGGTGCCACAAAACTGAATTTACTAAAAAGACCTTAAAATTGTCATAATAAATAAAGTATCCTAATTCGGCCGCCATCTTGGATTTTTCCTTTTTAAATACTTTTAACATACATTTTGGTGACAGAAACACTTCATATATACATTGTACAGAGCCCAGGTTACACCTGTAGTTCCTTAGTACGTTTACTATGAAAATCGTGTATGGTGCTGCCAGATGATTTTGACAAAAACCACCTAGGATCCTTTGGGGGATGATTTTGAACCAATGCTCATCACTGTTTTGTTCAAATTAACGAAAAAAAAATTCCCACGTTTTTTTACTTTTCTCCGAAATTACCTCAAAATCGGGGAATTTTTTTAGATCAGATAAAATTTTCCACCGAGAGTTTCCATTGCTCTATAGAAGTCAACTCGCTGCAGGGTTTAATTGTACCCCAAAATTGAATTTTAAAAAGTCCCTAAAATTGTCAACATAAATTAAGTACCCTAACTCGGCCGCCATCTTAGATTTTTACTTTTTAATACTTTTGACGTATTCACCCTAGTGACAGAAACATTTAGTACATACATTATGTAGAGCCTCGGTGACTTCTTCTTGTACTATTCTCTAAGAAAACTGATCTGAGGTGTTGCCAGATAATTCTGACAAAAACCACCTAAAACCCTTATGGGGATGATTTTTGACAGATTTTCATCATTCTTTTGTTTGAAATGTCGAAAAAAAATTTTCCCACTTTTTAGGACCTATCTCAAAAAATACCCTAAATTCGGGGAAAATTTTCATACCAGGTAATACTTTGAGTCAAGAGACATCATTTCTTCATAGAAGTCGACTCGCTGCGGGGTTGGCAAGTGTCCTAAAACAACATTTAAAAAAACCCCAAATTGACTCCGAAAAGCAAAACTCCCCTATCTCTGCCGCCATCTTGGATTTCTAAAATTTCATAATTTTCCCTAGATGCCGGGTCCTTCGGCTATCCGACGCCGCACAGTGCGTTGAGCTAGCACACTCGTAGGTACCCTATCAATTTCAGTTTTTGAAGCTAGACCTCAATTTCAAAATTTGTCCCATGATGTATGGGTGTTGCCAGCAAATTCTGACAAAATCCCCCTAAAACCCTTCAGGGGACGATTTTTGGTAGACCAACAAGACTTTTTCATTTAAAATGTCGAAAAAAATTTTTCCCACTTTATGGGACTTTTCTCCAAATTTAACCCAAAATCGGGGAAAATATTTAGCCCTGGCAAATCTTCTTACTGAGACTTACCCATGTCAGTAGGTGGCGTATAGCTACGGGTTGCCATGTGCAGCAAAAACGCGATTGAAAATATCCCAAAATTTTTCCAAAAACTAAATCTCCCATAGCTTGGTCGCCATCTTGGATTTTTGAAATTTCATAATTTTCCCTAGAGGCCGGGTCTTTCAGCCTCCCAATGGCCTACAATAGGGATCGGTAGTATCCCCGCAAGTACCCTAGGAATTTCAGTTTTTGGAGAGACACCCCAATTTCTATTTTGGTCAAACCATGTATGGGTGTTGCCAGCAAATTCCAACAAAACCCACCTAAAACCTTTTAGGGGATGTTTCTCGATAGGCCTTGATGCCTCTTTTGTCAAAAATGTCGAAAAAAATTTTTCCCACTTTTTGGACCATTTCTCCCAAATTACCCCAAATTCGGGAATTCTTTTTAGCGCTGGCAATACTTCTTACCGAGACCCATCATCGCCCCATAGAAGCCGACTCGCTGCGGGGTTGCCCTGTACCTAAAAAATGACTTTGGAAATAATCCGGATTTTTAGGACCAATTTCACACGCCCCCAACTCGTCGGCCATCTTGGATTTTCGAAATTTCATAATTTTCCCTAGAGGCCGGGTCCTTCGAGTTTCCTATGCCCCACAACCGGAGTCGCCAGCACCCCCGCAACTACCCTGGGAATTTCGGTTTTTGAAAGCCTCGAAAAATTACAATTTTCATTTTCATTTTTCACGCCGCCATCTTGGATTTTATTTTTTTCTTTTAACCTGAAATGCAACTGTTTGCGGCCCGCTACGAACTACCGCTTGAACGAAATCGATCCGACGGAAATTGACAAAGTTCAGCCGCCATCTTGGTCCGCCATCTTGGATTTTCCCAACTTTCGGAATTTTCTCGTGGTCACCCTAGCGAGAGGTACACTTCCCCCATACATCGTCACGACCCCCGGCACTGCTTCGGGGAGAACAACTTTTTCAATCAGTCTGTGACCGTAATGCAGATTTATATATTATAGATAAAATTGGAGTTACAAACAGACTGTAATATTGAAATAACCGTTTTTACTATATACATATGAATATATATATAAACCAAAATATTATTTTTTATAATTTTTGTCTGTCTGTCTGTTTGTTCTGGCTAATCTCTGAAATGGCTGAACCGATTTTGACGGGACTTTTTTTGGCAGATAGCTGATGTAATAGCAGTCAATTGGCCTACTTTTATTTTAGAGAAATAAAGTTAAATTCCACGCGGACGAAGTCGCAGCCAATAAAAGTTTCAATTGAAAACACAAATTCGCACTACTCTACACCATTTACAAGATAATGAAAAACCAGTAAAACACATGTTCGTACAAAACTGGCATCCACAGCTGAATTATTGACATATGTACGTATACCATCAAACATGAGCCATTACCCAATAAACTTTGTACGGAGAATCTCAAAGACTAAATTCGAATGTAATCTCGTTTTCTCTGAACATATATTGGTTTATTTCAGTCTTTCATACTACTGCAACTGTGATGGACGGTATTGTCCGTTTTGCAGTAGTAACCATCCGATTTAGACGTTTATTGGACGTTCAATATCGTATATTTTCCATACAGACGTAAAAATTAGTTTTAGTCAGGGTTGCTATTTGTAAGAAGATTTTTTTTTGAACTACGAAATGGTACTAACGTAGTTTAGAGCCAGTTACCCCAGCCTGTGATAATCATTACATAGTATAAAACAAAGTCTCTGTCTGTCCGTCCCTATGTATGCTTAAATCTTTAAAACTACGCAACGGATTTTGAAGAGATTTTTTTTAATAGATAGAGTGATTTAAAAGGAAGTGTTTATATGTATATTACATGCACATTCGTGTGAAGCCGGGTTGGGTAGCTAGTAGTATTATAAATGTGAAAGTATTGATGTTTGTTACGTTTACACGCAAAAACTACTGAACCGATCATCATGAAATTTTGTACACATATTCTTCAAAAAGGAGATGTGAAACTGTGAAAATTTGATTGTTTTATTGTTATCTTCATAAAATTTGTTTCGATTTTTAGGCTGTCTCATCCGTCATACTCGTGAACGAGTGCTGCTTGTAGGGACTGGTCTGCTCTAATCATGCATGTATTCACACGTTTAGACTTGTAAAATGTGAACTTACAAGGATTGTTTAAAAGAGCAACACACAAGTTTCTTGCTTATTCTTCTTGTGATGAGACAGCTTTTCGAACGAGCGGTAGATTTAAAAAAAAATTGTTACTATACTGTTTTAAATTTGACGCGGTCATTATTTATACGTATAATTAGTAAAAATCACGGGATCTTACCGGGAAGAAATATCGGGAACTCAGCAAATAAATATAAAACGTGGTAAGATCCTGTGATTTTTACTAATTATACGTATAAAATTGTTACTATTCAAAAGTGCTTAAATTAAGTTTATTTGAATAAATGATGAACGGTAGGGAAAAAAAAATTCTAAAGTAAAAACTTGACGTTCATAAGCGGCTAAAATATCCTACATGAATAAATGATTTTTGAATTTTGAATTTCTATTCTATTCTATTCTAAAATAACAAAGAGGCGGAGTCTCGTACATAATTCTTTATATTGTTTTAATAGTTTCTACATAATAAATAAATTCAGAGGCGTACACTTAGATTGTGGAATGATGCCGAGGATTTTCGAGAGACTACAGCATGGGGTTTTTCAAGAGGTATTTTAAGGTTTCTTAAGGGTCGGCAACGCGCATGTGACACCCCTGGTGTTTCAGGCGTCCATAGGCTACGGTAACTGTTTACCATCAGATGGGCCGTATGCTTGTTTGCCACCTACATGGTATAAAAAAAATGTAAAAGTTTTATTCCTATTTTAGTACTGCGATAATTACTTTTTATTATGTAAAGTCGTGTTTTGGAACAAAATCGAAAACATTAATTGATTAATTATCTGCAAACGTGATAAATGATCTGCATCGCATACATAAGAGTTCACACGGTTCGTTTGGGTGGCTTCCAAATTATGAGTTCCGTTTTCCATTGATTGTTCCTTTCATCTATTTCAGTTCGCCTGTATTTATTGACAGATACCTTGGTTATGGTGGTCCAGAATTTCATATAGTTAATATCTTGTATAATGGTAGACAAACTTGTTAAACCGTCATACTCGTGAACGGGGAAGTTGTGGGGTGTCATTTTTTCCGATTACGGCCACTGATTAATCTATTTCCTTATCGATAACAAAGTAATAGCATATGCTGCTCAGGCTATTATTCTTAATTTAATTAAAAAATGATGTATTTTGTAAACATGTTCAAGATCATTTGAAGAGAATAAGAGCGTAGCTTATTGTCAGTTCTTCTTAGCTCGATAGCGATCTGAACTGACGGTAGATTTGACATATCATAAGAGTCTGTTATAGAATTAATAATATTGTCTTCCTGTTTAGAAATTAAAAAGGAAACCATCTTCTTTATGGAGGATTATGCCACTATGCCACACTGTAAGGTTAGTCAACCTAACAGTGTGGCATAGGCATCTTTTATGCCCAATTTACACTCGGCCCGGGTGGGTAGGGAAGTGAGCAGCGCGAGAGTGGAAACACGAGTGGAAACACTTCCCATGCCATTGGCGCTGCCACTCGCGCTGTTCGGCACTCCCTCGAGTGTCGGTTTTTCGTCGAGTCTGGAGTAAGGACTGGCAGCGCGAGTGGCAGCGTGTTTTTACATTCAGCCCTCTTGCTCAGTTGTCGCCCGGCAATATTTCCGGCAGCGCAAGTGGTTCATATCCATAACATCCCTGTGTGTTACTACTAATGTAAACAATTCAGTTTCCATTTTCGTTTTATTGGAATATTTGTTTCGTCATCCTATCATCCAACATTCTCGCCGTATGCCAGAATCAACGTAGCTGTTTTATAGCAACACTTAATAATTTACAATACTGTTATTACCTTGTTACTGAATGGTATGCTAGCCTTGAACGGTATAATATAAGATCAAGAACATAATAAATTGTTTGTAACGTCTGTTTCTTCCATGTCTTTCCATGTCCAGACAATTTGTTGATTTCCTATTTTGAACTTTTGGATTTCAGACTTGTACTGAGATCTTTAAGAAGCCATCAATAAATTTCGTCATACATTTAGGGTTTTACAAAATATACTTAGATATTTTTTTGTATTTTTTTTTTGTATACCACTTAGGTGGCAAACAAGCATACGGTCCATCTGATGGTAAACGGTTACCGTAGCCTATGGACGTCTGAAACACCAGGGGTGTCACATACGCGTAGCCGACCCTTAAGAAACTTTAATATACCCTTCTTGAAAAACCCCATGCTGTAGTCTCTCGAGAAAACCTCGGCAGGTAGTAGTAAGTAGTAGTATTAAATACACAAAATAAATGCTTCTTATTGATGAGTTTGTATATGATAATAATTGTTTGGTAGAAAAAAAAATATATTTAACTGATTACACTAAGAAAGAATTCGTAGCGTGTTTTTATGTTGATTATCCGAAGCCTCTTGTTATTGTGTAATTCTCTATTTAAAGTTACATACTCGTATATTCAAAAGAGCAAAAGACAAGTTTCATGCTCATACTTCTTGTAATAGAAATAGAAATAATCTTTACTCAAATAATATAATGAGTCTGCGTTCCGAATGAGTGGTTGAATAAAAAAATATGACTATTCGAAAGTGCTTGTATTGAGTTTATTTGAATAAAGATTATTTCTATTTCTGTTTCAGATATATAATATACATAAAAAACACCAAAATCAACAACAGTAACTTCACTGTCGATGAAAATAGTACATTTTAATCCGGTTCACAATTTGCAAAGTTAGCTTCTGGCATCAGAAGTAGGTGACTCAATAATAGCCTCTGAGACAACTTTATAAAGTTCAGTTTCAGATTCGATTAGTGTCTATAACATGAATTGTTGCAATTTGTGATCTATTTGCAGCTCAATCTAAGTTGCATCTTAAACAACAGCCCCAGCAGACGAGTGCCTGGAATAAACATTTGACAAATCGAGCGAGCGACTTTGTACCCATATAACTTTTTTGTTTTTAATCCGATTGGGATGAAATATACATACAATTTTAAGTGAAGCATACTATAATACATTAGTGTAATCCTCACACAAATTGATTAAGCCGTTTTTGAGATTAGCTCACACAAATGCACAGATAAAGAGCCAAAAATTTTAATATTTGTTGTTTAGGGTTATATTCCATTGATCAAGTTCTCCAATTATATATATTAAAATTTTTTAATGTCTTTTTTTTTTTAAACTTACGTTCTATTTGCACTAATATTTTTAAATTATGTACAAATATTTAATGAGCTTACTAGTGAAGGGTTAGAGTTTACGTATGTCGGCAAAGATGTCTCTTAAACCTACACCCCGGTCAGAAGTACCGGGAACAGCTAAGAGTTTTCCTCTCTTGCTACACGATGGACCGGTTCCTGCACGGTGTATCCATGGAATGCTAAAAAGTTTGTTTCCACTTTTGTTTATTGTGACAAATGTTATGTCATATTTTATGCATAGTTATCGATTAGATCAATCATTCCCAAAGTGATCTATATCGACCCTCAGGGGTCTACGACAGCGGTCATCTTGTTGTTTTTACTTTGTTTTTAACACTAAACTTTACTACAGTTAGAAATTTACAAAAAATCAATACCAGGTAAGAATGGGGAGGTCTACCTAAAACCGAAAAATAATATAAGAGTCCTACGATTTTTTTTTAAAAAGTTTGGGAACCTCTGGAATAGATAGACAGATAAATTTATCTATATGATTATTACAAATCGCATCCAATTACACTAGTTAGATTACATTTTTATTTTATGCTTGGATAATGAATCGATATTTACAGCATACGTGAGACAGAACGAGACAGCAACGTGTGACCTTTTGTTCTTTCTCGCCCTCGATTATTATCCACTTATCTTTAAAATCGACTAACTTTAAAATTGAGGTTGTACTATTTATACAGTAAATTATCTAGTATTTTAACGTAAAGTATAGTAATCGAGACTTCATTAGAAATTTAAAGGTTTGTTTTATATTTATTTTTGTATATTTTTTATTTTTGATGTTTGGTTAGCGCTTGGGCGCCTTTACAATTGATAGAAAAACTTGGATGTCGCGATATTACAGTAGTATTTTTTTTAAAGTATTTCTAGTGATAAATTAGCCCATCTGATGGTAAACGATAACCTATCTGCCGCCTAAGTTTATAAACAGGATCACGCTCATCACGTTAGCATATAATGCACGTGGAACCTTCAACCTTCATTCTCGACGATCTCGGTGGTCTAGCGGTCTAGCACATCGCTTTACGATGGTCGCGGGTTCGATTCCTCGCACGGCACAAACATTTGTATTCATGAGTATGATCGTTTGTATCGATCTGGGTGTTTTCTATATATAATATGTATGTATAACAATATACAAAAAAAAAAAAGAAATATCTATGTATATGTATCAGTTATCTAGTACCCATAACACAAGCTTTAGCTAGCTTAACTTGGGTCTAGATGGCGCTGTGTGAGTTGTCCTGAGATTATTATTATTATTATTATTCTTCATTTTCATGCTCAGACGTTACGCGTCCATACCTCATCCGAAACATCTTACAAAGCAAGCTGCTTGAGGTGTCCACGCAGAAGACATCGTATAAATTTATTTATTTATAAAATTACATGCTCTCAGTGAGTATTACAGTACAATACCAATGCAATTAATAATAATAATGATGATAACAATATGGTTATAAAAAAAAAAACAAAATTACGAAAATAAAAACAGCAACTATTCAAATTACAATAATATTAATAATCTAGAAATATAGTAATACTGTAACTGCACAAAACTTGTTACTATTTAACTGATAGTCATAAAAACTGTGCCTCTCTGATAGTCATAATAACATTCATATGAATTAGAGTTTGTGTGCTTGCGATAGTCAAAGTCCCTGCTACAAGAACTTATCTCACAAATGTAACGACTATCAAAAGTTTTTAACTGAGACTCGAGTAGTATCTTTTGGATGAACGTCTCAACATTATGACCCACTTAAAATATCTAAGCGCTACACTTTTATATCCACTACAACTTAGGTTTCATTGTCAACAGCTCTAAAACTTTTCAAACCAAGTGGAGTCTTATCGGATCATGTTCGGGAAATTAATTAAACGTAGCTCCATAAAGCGGGCCACGCTTTGTTCCCAGAAAACTTGTCTATACCCCGCGTTTCGTTCATAACTGCCATTGTTTAAAATATTTAACCTCAATTCCCGAATATAAATTTGATTGGTTATTCAAATCTGGCTTTTGAGTAATCTATAGATACAATAGGTAATTGCTTTATGGTTACTGTGTACGATGCACTCTCTTTGTATATTATTTACATATTTTGTCTATTATCTATATCTATATATATAAATAAAATTGGAGTATCTGTTTGTAATATTGAAATAACATACACAAAATGTCATTTCACATTTTCTACAATTTTTGTCTGTTTGTTCCGGCTAATCTCTGAAATGGCTGGTCCGATTTTAACTGGACTTTTTTTGGCAGATAGCTGATGTAATAAGGAGTAACTTAGGCTACTTTCATTAAAAATTCCATGCGGACGAAGTCGCGGGAACAGCTAGTTTTATATAGAAAAATATGTACGTCATTGCCATTCTTCTTCTGCTATTTTACTTTTCTACATAATATTGTACTATTTGTTTCTAAAACCCGTGTTTATATAATTATATCTACCAGCCCTATATATATATATATATATATACAGTCCTTCGTTCACATTTACCTTTCTGTACCACACAGTGAATATTCTTTTAGGATAATTGATTCTCTTCGAAGACATGTAACATCTCTATGCCTACCTTCCATCGTATAAATTCTAAGAAATTGTGTGGACCCACAATCTGCCTCTAATTTAAGTGAAATGTTTTCTCGAACATCTGATGTATCCCGGGGCTTCACTTTGCGCTTTTAGAAAACTTTTTCCACATAGATCTAAACTTCCAGCGGAAGTACTTAGATATACACCGCGTACAAATCGTTAAGTAAAGTGCTTATATCTACTTCCTATTTTACAAAAAGTCCAATAGGAATTTATTTATAGTTGCATGTGCGACGGTACGGTAATATCTTACCATCAAGTCTTAATTCTTTATTGCAATAAGTGGAAATAATTAAAGAATTGCAATAAATACGGAATAATGGAACGTCCTCCATTGAGGGGAAAAGGAATTGTTAGTAGTATGGAATGATAATCCCATTGTTAACAATGTGTGTACACATGCGGTTCTCTTGGTAACCATCGTGATAAATTCCTGGTCAATTTGTCAGGATGTTCTAACTGACTTGACCTGATGTTCATCTTGTCATCTACTGGTGTGCTGCCAGCGTAATCTGTTGGGGCAGTCGGATGCACCATTCCAATATCTTCATTTTGGAATGTGTCAAAAATTAACATGATTTGTAATCAATACAGTCCTTCAGATTGAGAAATACACTGTAATAATATTTTTCAAGTATTTATCTCTGCGACAACAACTTTACTGGTTGGCTGCAAACTTTTAACTTTTAAGTCTCAGCTCGCGCCTTGTGCCGGCTTATTGGTGTTCCTTCCTGAGATACCAATCTTTAATTCACATTTAATGCCGGACTACGCTCTAATAAGTTCCAGGCCTTTACTTGAAGAAGTTTGCAGTCGGCTGCATAACTTGGTTGTACTTGTTGATTTATTTTTTTTCGAATATTTATAGCGTTCTTGGAAAACAAGCTGATTTAAACTACTAAAGTGGATATAGGTAGTAATAGAAGACTAGACTGACCTATCATGATCAGATCGTTCGTGTAATCTCTAGGAAAAGAAATGAAAGCTACTGGATCAGGTGTTTGTATCAGAAAGAAGATTTTGCTAATGCTCATCAGTCTTTGTTTCCTTTGTTGATGGTGATAAGGTTTGGTGCGCCAAATGATTCACACATGCCAGTAATAACGGTAATAAATTAAATAATAGTGCGTTACCTACCAGTTCATTACTCAGTACTGAGTCAGTACAAGTTTCAGTCAACCTGGGATTGTCTGTAAAAGATTGCTTTTAGCGATTAGACAGCCTTTTATATAGCACATTTATACGAAGTTCTTTTCATTGTAAATAGTTTTCTATGTACAATAAAGAGTTATATTATTACTACTCGGATTTATATTATTTTGTTTAATTCCGCTACAATTAACATGTGTGAGACTACGAATATTCGGTGTGGAAACCTGACCAGCGCTACGACCTTCTCCAGTGGCGATCAAATTCCGACCGTTATTGAGTCTACACCCATATCGCGACACGTGTTTCGCCTCTGAACGAGGCATCATCAGGCGTTATTAGAGTGTAACGCCGCTGGTCAGGTTTCTACACCGAATATTCGTAGTCTCACACATGTTAATTGTAGCGGAATTAAACAAAATAATATAAATCCATGGAGTAGTGAAATGGACTTCCGCCTAGCACACCGCTTTACGTCCGATGGTCGCGGGTTCGATTCCAAGCACGGCACAAACATTTGTATTCATGAGTATGATTGTTTGTATCGGTCTGGGTGTTTTCTATGTATAACATGTATGTATTTACGAAAACAATATATCTATGTATTTGTATCAGTAGTCTAGTACCCATAACACAAGCTTTAGATAGCTTAACTTGGGTCTAGGTGTCAGGCGCTGTGTGTGTTGTTCCAAGATTATTATTATTATTATTTTTACAGCTTTTGCTGGTTTTTTTACGCTTTATAGCGTATACCTTATTATTGTTATCTTATTCAAGAGTTTGAGTCTGAAACTGTAGACGCTATACTTATGCAAAGTAACACCGATTCAACTCAACTTCTTTGTGATAAATCTATGGACTACAATACATAGTGAACACAGTATGTGTAACGTATAGAATTGTAAATTCATTTAAGCCAGCTCCGAGATATATTTTCAATAGACTTTTACTTTACAGCGCCCGAGGCACGAGATAGCCGAGTTGTAAAATTGCAGTAAACGACGAAACCACTAAATCTTGAATCACTACCCTCCCGGGTGCACCTGAATATTTACCATCTTCGACACAGCTTTCCACCTGTAATAAGCTTTTGCACAACTTCATTGGATGCTGTGTAACTTGAGATAGCATTGTAAAATAAATTGTAAGGAACTGAAACTTAAGATGTTTAACTGCAGGGTTGCCAGACGTCTCGTGTGAGATTTTGAGTGGCGTACTCCACCGTTTGACCTATGGAGAAATATTATTAATAATAATAATTACGCACTACACTAATCTCGTTTCGTGCCTTAAGTGTGGTATACGCCACAAAGCGTAAAAAACCAGCAAAAGTTGTGAAAATAAAGCCTACAAATAATAATGTTTTTAGACAAATCACACAGTGCCATCTAGTCCCAAGTTAAGCAGAGCTTGTGTTATGGGTATTAGACTACTGATATAAAACTATACATACTTTTTTAAAGATATAGGTAACACCGAGATCATACAATCATACTTATAAATACAAATGTTTGTTTCTGAATGAAGTATCAAAGCCGCGATCATCGGAGATAATGCTAGGTGAGTTATGGTTTAAAAATCATTAAAAAAAGTCAGCACGTCTAAGTAGTATATCTAACCTTTAAAGAAATAATAATTGTAGACACTGTAATGAGTAAACAATATAACTGATTTTGTAATTGAAGTCGTAGGTTTTAAGGATATATTAAGGTTTCTTAACATGTTAAAGATCGCATGTCTACCGGTGAGTCACCGCGCGACGAAAAGTAGTAAATTTACACGCTAGGACCGGGTGATCACTTTAATTTAAATAAATCTAGGTGTTAAATTATGTCTACCTCAAACTATTGTACATGGTAAACTCACAGTCAAAATGTGACGTCCTGAGAGGTTGGAAAGTATCAAGATTTTGGTTTTAAATTTTAAATGTTGCCAACCCTGGTTCACTATCAAACCCGTAACGTCTGCTTTATCTTATTACTTAAAAAGTGCTTTTGTAGCAAACTAGAACATTAGTCATGCTATTTATATTATATTTCTATACCTTCTGTATCATTTAACTATAGGCAAAACAGTTATATGTGGCGAGCAAGTAATAACTTCAATAAATTAAGTAGGGTGTTAGATATTGATTTGTGTTCCGATAGAATATCTTTAGCGAGGGCCGTGATGAGCAGGCAATTCTTTGAGTTATAAGTATCGAATTTCATGTTACTTATATGCATTTCTATTATTCAAAAATGTTTGTTTGTTAATTTCAGCATATGTTTTAATTTAGTGAT
>NW_026713069.1:0-158327 GCF_030625045.1 Achroia grisella
CATTAAAATTAAATAAATAAAAAAAATACAATACTGTTTAATGAAAATGCGTATTGTCTAGTGCTTTGAGATGTATCAAAATAAGGTCAACAAAAAGTCCGTGATAACCAAAAATAACCATTTTTTATCTTTTACATTTTACGGGACTTTTTTTTATCGTATGTTTCCCTTAAAATCATGTAAACAATATTATTATGTCATAATCTAAAGAAATAATAATATTTTATAGTGATATATCCACTATAAAATACCAAAAAGTAGCAATGTAATTCGTTACGCGCGAATCAGCTGTTATAAGGTCAAAGGTCGGTGCACCCCGCGTATTTGATAAATATTGCTTCTCTGGATGTCTTCAAGAGAAGATGGCAATATGTACAAGTTATTAAGTGTTAAGTTTTTCAAGTGTACAATAAAGGATAAATATTTTCAGTAAAATACTTACGTACATTAATATAATACCTACATTTTACTTGTATCTATTGTTATCAAAATTAAATTATAAGTTCTTGACTTGACCACGACTATGTGATACTCTCTTGGTGCCAAAACGAGTGAAAAAATGAACAGCATACGACGACGACGCAGTACCAGTGGAGCAACTGCTTATTCAGTTTTATTCAACTATTTAGTCCCTCCACCGTTATAATGAATGGAGGCGGATATTACAATGTATGTAGCATTGCGAATATAAAATATCTAGATTAGGTATAATAAATTCATAATTGATAGGCCGTTACGGTATCAGAGCCAAAAAGTCTTCTTTCTTTGTTTATGTACTGTTAGATGCGACAGCGACTTTGTTTTATACTACACTATGTAATGATTGATATACCTAAAATAAATAAAATATCTGAGGTTTGGACAAAAATTCAAAAGGTACTTTATTTTGAAAAAGTATTTTGAAAATACCAATTTTGCATTTAGTATTTGAAATACAAAACACAAAACTATTTTTGTTTTTAGAGTGACATTTCTATGAATTCACTGTCGATAGCGAGCGGTGCGATGGAAAAAGATAACCGTTTATAAAAATATAATAAATAGCCCTGGACAATTAACACAGACTGATACTGAACTGATATAAATAGATATTTTTATTTTGTAAATACATATATAATATACATATAAAACACCCAGACCGATGAAAACAATCGATGACCGATGAGTACAAATGTTTGCACCGTGCGAGAAATCGAACCCGCGACCATCGGATGTAAAGCGGTGTGACCACCGAGGCAGTCGAAATATATGAATAATCTTATGAATTTAATTTATTCTAATTTGTTTGTGTGCGCGGGGTGCGGTGTACGGTCCCCCCTGCCTCCACCGTTGCTGGAGCTTGCATGTATGGAGCATTGCGAATATAAAATATCTAGATTAGTAAATTAATAAATTCATAATTGATAGACCGTTACGGTATCTATATATATTCGGATGAAAATAAGTATCGCAGTAAGGACGAGTATATAAAGTGATCAACACAATTAACTGATTTTTGAAATATATTTACAGAGCCAAAAAGTCTTTGTGTATTCAAAAAATATCTAATTTGTTTGTGTGCGCGGGGTGCGGTGTACGGTGCTCCCCCTGCAACGGTGGAGTTACTATGTATAGAGCATTGCGAATATAAAATATCTAGACTAGTAAATTAATAAATTCATAATTGATAGACCGTTACGGTATCTATATATATTCGGATGAAAATAAGTATCGCAGTAAGGACGAGTATATAAAGTGATCAACATAATTAATTGATTTTTGAAATATATTCAGAGCCCAAAAGTCTTTGTGTATACCAAAAATTTAGCCGTTCGGAGCCAGTCATGCACGAATTATTAGTAAAAAATGTGTCGAGTATATCGTACTATCGACGAATATATATGGCCACATCGCAAAATAGAATGCGACGTTGCCATACCGCCTGAGATATACGCGATAGGAGTCAAGTTATTCAGTGCAAAAGGTGGAATCGGCAAGTGTTTAGGTTGTGGCGTGATCAACAAAGTGCCCAAAGAGGTGTATATAAACACGCGTATATCTCGGGCGGTATGGCAACGTCGCATTCTATTTTGCGATGCGGCCATATATATTCGTCGATAGTACGATATACTCAATACTTTTTTTACTAATAATTCGTGCATGACTGGCTCCAAACGGCTACATTTTTTGGAATACACAAAGACTTTTTGGCTCTGAATATATTTCAAAAATCAATTAATTATGTTGATCACTTTATATACTCGTCCTTACTGCGATACTTATTTTCATCCGAATATATATAGATACTGTAACGGTCTATCAATTATGAATTTATTAATTTACTAATCTAGATATTTTATATTCGCAATGCTCCTTACATGCAAGCTCCAGCAACGGTGGAGGCAGGGGGGAGCACAGTACACCGCACCCCGCGCACACAAACAAATTAGAATAAATTAAATTCATAAGATTATTTATATATTTCGACTGCCTCGGTGGTCACACCGCTTTACATCCGATGGTCGCGGGTTCGATTTCTCGCACGATGCAGACATTTGTACTCATCGGTCATCGATTGTTTTCATTGGTCTGGGTGTTTTATATGTATATTATATATGTATTTACAAAATAAAAATATCTATTTATATCAGTTCAGTATCAGTCTGTGTTAATTGTCCAGGGCTATTTATTATATTTTTATAAACGGTTATCTTTTTCCATCGCACCGCTCGCTATCGACAGTGAATTCATAGAAATGTCACTCTAAAAACAAAAATAGTTTTGTGTTTTGTATTTAAAATACTAAATGCAAAATAGGTATTTTCAAAATACTTTTTCAAAATAAAGTACCTTTTGAATTTTTGTCCAAACCTCAGATATTTTATTTATTTTAGGTATATCAATCATTACATAGTGTAGTATAAAACAAAGTCGCTGTCGCATCTAACAGTACATAAACAAAGAAAGAAGACTTTTTGGCTCTGATACCGTAACGGCCTATCAATTATGAATTTATTATACCTAATCTAGATATTTTATATTCGCAATGCTACATACATTGTAATATCCGCCTCCATTCATTATAACGGTGGAGGGACTAAATAGTTGAATAAAACTGAATAAGCAGTTGCTCAACTCTATAGGTACTGCGTCGTCGTCGTATGCTGTTCATTTTTTCACTCGTTTTGGCGCCAAGAGAGGGTCACATAGTCGTGGTCAAGTTAAGAACTTATAATTTAATTTTAATAACAATAGATACAAGTAAAAAGTAGGTATTATATTAATGTACGTAAGTACTGTACTTAAAAATATTTATTCTTTATTGTACATTTGAAAAACTTAACACTTAAGGACTTGTACATATACACGTACATACTGCCATTTTCTCTTAAAGACATCCAGAGAAGCACTATTTATCAAATACGCGGGGTGCACCGACCTTTGACCTTATAATAGCTGATTCGCGCGTAACGAATTACATTGCTACTTTTTGGTATTTTATAGTGGATATTTCACTATAAAATATTATTATTTCTTAAGATTATGACATAATGACATAGTTTACATGATTTTAAGGAAACATACGATAAAAAAAATTCCCGTAAAATGTAAAAGATAAAAAATGGTTATTGTTGGTTATCCTTAAGAGATAGACATATACCATCACGGACTTTTTTGTTGACCTTATTTTGATACATCTCAAAGCACTAGACAATACGCATTTTCATTAAACAGTAGTGTATTTTTATTTATTTATTTAACTTTAATGCACAAAAAAATTTGTACATGTGGTGGACTTAATATCTTGCCTCGTTAATTACCAGGCAACTATGAGTGGTGCAGAGAAAGATTATTGGCGGTGTACTAATATAAATAAGAAATGTCAAAAAAAGATATATAAATACAAAGCAAAATATATTTTTTTATAAAAAAATAACAATATACATACATAAATATATATGTAAATATAACCCATAAATGTATAAATATTCTATATAAATAAATACATAATGATCCGATAATCAAATTATAAGTACAGTCTCAAATTGAAAGTAAGAAAAACAGAAAATATAGAGAGAACTATAGGGATATAACAGAAAGATGTGAAAAAAGGAGGACAGTAAAAAAGTTACAAATTTAAATAATGTTCCCGCAATTTCTGTTTAAATGAATTTATTACATTATTATATATATTAGGCATACGACTAGTCTTGTGACTGTTACTTTTTTTTTTTTAATCTATACATCTATACATGTAAATAAAATTGGAGTGTCTGTTTGTAATATTGAAATAACCGTTTTTTACTACATGCATATGAATATATATAAGGTACATATACCAAAATAACAATTTTTATAATTTTTGTCTGTCTGTCTGTCGGTCTGTTTGTTCCGGCTAATCTCTGAAATGGCTGGACCGATTTTGACGGTACTTTTTTTGGCAGGTTGCTGATTTATAAGGAGTAACTTAGGCTACTTTTATTTTAGAAAAATAAAGTTAAATTCCACGCGGACGAAGTCGCGGGAACAGCTTGTTTTTAATAAAAACGGTTTATTTGATAGAAAAAACATCTTTTTTGTGGTACTTGAGAATGTTGAAGCCTGTTGTTTGTAATATTGAAATAACCGTTGTTTACTACTTGCATATGAATATAAATACGGTACTTTTAAAATCACTAGTATCCTGACGACTTAGGCGTAATGCCGGTTAGTCAAGGAGAGAAACACCTCAATGCCTACAATATTCACAATTACCTATCTCTTATTTGTTTTTATAATAATATAAACACTTTCGCTCCAAAACTACCGCTGCCTACGTTCAATTATCCGTCATCCACTTGTCAATGTCACATAGATTACTTTGGCTCTGGCCTCTGACGTTCCGTTTCAGGTTACATGATTATTGACTTTACCATTTTTAATTAATGGTGCGTCACACGATAGTTAACAGTCGGCCATCCTGCAATAGTGTCTGGCCCAGACACATAGGTAACTGATGAGCGTAGTCATGCTTATCAAAGGATACAGTGTCTACAGGATCATATAACAAATACTAAATTAAATAAACTAAAGATACACATTACTTTCATAACATTGACTATCTTAATATACTGTCAAAGGTTTACAATCTAAAATCAATACTAACAGAGCTAAGTTTCGGCATGCATTCAGAAATGCACAAAATATAGAATAGAATAGAATAGAATAGAAAATCATTTATTCAAATAAACTTAATTTAAGCACTTTTGAATAGTCATAACAATTTGTTTTTTATCTACCACTCGTTCGGAAAGCTGTCTCATCACAAGAAGAACGAGCAAGAAACTTGTGTGTTGCTCTTTTAAATAATCCTTGTAAGTTTACATTTACAAGTCGAAACGTGTGAATACAAACTACCAACAATCACTAATTTTTTGGGTCAAATATAATCTTGCAATAAGATTAAATCAGTCGTAGTGATAAGAGCAGACCAGTCCCTACAAGCAGCACTCGTTCACGAGTATGACGGATGAGCCAGCCATCACTGCGCTCGACCATATTTTAGGGAGCCCATTGACCCGGCCCACCACGCCGCCACATGTCTGGACATTTTAGTGAGCATGACTACTCATTCCACACGACCACGTCACAGCTACAAAAATTACTATATGGTAGTTACAGTATTCGCACTTTACATAAGGATGCATGCGGCAATCAATACAAAAGCCGCTACGCTATCATATATCAAGAAAGCAGTATGAAAATTAAAATTATAACGTTGTCCGCAAATAAACTTATTCTTGCTATATATTGCTATCATCTATAAATTCATCTATCTTATAATAGGCTTTTTTACATAACATTTGTTTAATATAAGATTTGAATTGCCTCTCTGTAAGATTTAGCGTAGACTCTGGCAGTTTATTATAGAAACTTACGCAATAAAAATAAGCTAATTTTACCTAAATGCCGTCTACACAAAGTGCTGTGAAACACAACAGACGAATATTACACCTCTCTATTTAAAATTTATTTGTTAATTATTTAACACAAAGATTTTTAATTTTACTTATATGCATTTCTAAATTTAATCTATTATCTACCTGCTGTGATAATTTTCCTTTCGTTCTTTTCACTCCATATCATATAAAATGGACACACTGCACAATACAATGGCGGGTATGATGGAGCACTTTAATAAGACTATGGCTGAGTTCCAAAACCAGTTGCAGAAGGCGAACAACACACCAGCTACTGTGCCTTCACTTGAATCTGATTTTGTCACTTTCCAAAGCTTTATCACAACTGCACTCACTAGTCTTCAGAAGCAAGTGGAAATTATCGCCCGCCAACAAGAACAGATGGAGATGCGTAGTCGACGCAAGATGATGTTGCTGCATGGAGTGCCGGAGTCACAACAGGAATCTGTAGCCCAGGTGGTAGCAAAGGTCATTATGGACAAACTGGACATAGAGGACTTCACTGCAGGGCAAATCTCTCGGTGTCATCGTCTTGGTCGATCATTAAAAGAGAAGCCTCGTTCAATAGTTGTGAAGTTCCGCGACTTAGACGTAAGGAATGAGGTATGGTATGCTAAGACTAAACTTAAGGGCAGCGGGATCACCATGTCAGAATTTATGACTGCGGCCAGACACAGCGTATTCATGGCAGCTCGACAACACTTTGGCATTAAAAAGTGTTGGTCGCATGATGGCTACATCGTTGTCGCTGATGGTGATGGTACAAGGCATCGCATAAGCTGTTGTAGTGAGCTAAACCAGCTGATTAGCTCTTTGCCAGCCACAGCAGTACAATCTGCATCGACCCCAGTTATTGCCAAAGACCCTTCTGTTGCTACGGCTCGATCTAAACGCCATAGAAAGTAGTTATTGTACATTATTATTTTGTGTTGAGTTTTCTTGTTACTGTATCACTGTAGTATACGCACTTTCTATTTTGTTCTACCCTAGCAATTCTTATTTTTTATCTTACCTACGAATTATGTTTTAAATATATTTTTCGTAAACAATTAGATCAAATGTCAATTAAGCTAAAGAAATCTTTGTGTATTTAAAACTGTCAAGTGAATGTCAAGTGTATCTGTATAGTGTCAAATTTAAATGTCATTGTCTGTCTTGATTAGTGTTGTCAGCACTTAAAATAATTTTCTTAGTGACGTTCCGTTCACATACTTGAATTTTGTTTTTATTTATTATTATTATTTTTTTTTCTTTGTTTCTGTATATTAAAGCTTTAGTAATATTGTTATTTGTAAAAATATTTATATTTTACTGGAGATCTAAATGTGCAGGTAGATGATAATTTTGACATATTTGATAAATATAACTTTTGTAACAGTTATATTTATTTAGCTATTATTTATTTAGCTATTATTTGTTTATTATATTATTTATTTTTATAATTAGTTTATAAATATATGTTGGAAGAGGATCATTATTCTTCATTTTCGAGTTCGTCTTCTAGTTATAATTCTACATATAATGATTTTATTTCCCTTAATGAAACTTTAAATATTAACTTTGGTAATACCGCGAAAAATTTTAATGTGGTGCATATTAATGCTCAAAGTATTCCGGCACATTTTCCTGATTTTCTAACATCTTTTAACGTTGATAATTTGCATGCCGTTTTGATTTCAGAATCATGGTTAAAACCTTGTCTTCCATCTGTCTCCTATTCTTTACCCGGTTTTAACCTGATCCGTAATGATCGTGTTAAAGGGAGTGGTGGTGCAGTTGCCATTTACCTTCGTGATTATATTTCCTATAAAATTATCCTCTCCTCTGATACATCCTACCCTTCTCTAGAACCAGAATTTATTTTTATTAATGTTGATTTCTTGCACTCTAAAACTCTTCTAGGCGTTTTTTATAGTCCCTCGTCCTCCATTGATTATTTCTCTTTCCTTGAAAACACCCTAGAAAGTCTTATCCCCTCCTTTAATCATACCATTCTTATGGGCGATTTTAATACATGTTTACTGAAAAACGACCACCGGGCCAACCGCCTCATGTGTCTTGCTAATTCATGTAACCTAAGTATTCTTCCTTCACAGCCGACTCACTTCTTTCCAAACTGCAATCCTTCTCTTTTAGATCTTATGTTTGTCTCCTCCCTTAATCATGTAACTAGGCATGGCCAGTGTCCTGCAGATGCGTTCTCCTACCACAATCTCATTTATCTTTCCTACAAAATCCGACCTCCTAAACCTAAACACAAAGTTATAATGCGGCGTAGTTTTGGTAGTATTGATCAGACAAAATTGCGTAACGATGCATCTGTCGCGGACTGGGAATCTGTTCACAAAGCAACGTCTGTGGATGACCAAATTCAGAATAGAATAGAATAGAATAGAAAATCATTTATTCAAATAAACTTAATTTAAGCACTTTTGAATAGTCATAACAATTTGTTTTTTATCTACCACTCGTTCGGAAAGCTGTCTCATCACAAGAAGAACGAGCAAGAAACTTGTGTGTTGCTCTTTTAAATAATCCTTGTAAGTTTACATTTACAAGTCGAAACTCATTTGTTTAACTCAGTTTTGCTGGAACTTTACGACCGACATGCACCCGTTCGACCAGTACGAGTTAAACATCTTCCTGCTCCCTGGTTGACTGATGAGATTAAAGCTCTTCAGGTTAAAAAGAATAAGGCCAAGGCTAAATTTAGATCCAATCCTGATAAATATCGTGAATATTACATTGAAGCAAGGAATCTCTGCAATAGGGCTTGTAGGCATGCACAACGTCGCCACATTCACAAATCTGTAGAGAACGGTGATCCAGCTAAGGTCTGGAAATTTCTCAGAACATTGGGAGTTGGGAAAGCTCAAAATTCCGCTAAATGTGATATTGACTTCGAAAGCCTTAACAGGCATTTCTGCTCTTCTGTTGGTTTTGACAACAATGACAAATTAAGCACAATCAATATTCTTTCCAATTTATCAACTCCTGATATATCTTCCTTTTCTTTTACTCAATTTTCCGATTGTGATGTTAAGAGAAATATACTTGCTATATCGTCGAATGCCATGGGAAATGATAATGTCAGTCGTGCTATGATTGTTCCCATCCTTGATATTATCCTACCAACCATTACTTTTATCTTCAACTATTCCATATCATCGGCCTTCTTCCCGACTTCCTGGAAAGATGCGCATATAATTCCTCTATCCAAAACCAAAAACCCTCTGAGTTTTTCAGATTATCGACCTATTTCCATTCTTCCATTCCTTTCTAAAGTCTTAGAAAGGCTTGTCCATAAACAAATTTACAATTTCCTTTACACAAATAATCTTCTAAATCCCCTCCAATCTGGTTTCCGCCCCGGTCATAGCACGACTACTGCTCTAATCAAGATCACCGATGACATTCGACTTGGTATGGATAAATCGCAGCTTACACTACTAACGCTATTGGATTTTAGTAATGCATTCAATACCGTAGATTTCGACATCTTACTCAGTTTGCTACGTTCTCTTAACATATCTCCAACGGTAATTGATTGGTTTCGGACTTACCTGTATGGGCGTCGGCAGCGTATTCGTATCGATGATATCAGTTCATCCTGGTGCACAACGACTGCGGGCGTACCTCAGGGTGGCGTATTATCTCCTCTTCTTTTCGCTTTATTTATAAATTCTATCACCCTTCATCTTCGTTCATCCTACCACCTATATGCAGATGACCTACAAATTTACTCACATGCTGCTCTGTGTAATATTACCGATGCTGTTCACGATATAAATCTTGACCTCGCATATATCTCTGACTGGAGTAAAGCTTATGGCCTTTTACTGAATCCAAAAAAAACACAGTGCATGATTATCGGAAGTCCATATTATTTATCTAAATTAGACTTGAATAGTCTTCCACCAGTCTCCTTTAATGGTCACGACATAGAATACTGCGTTCAGATAAAAAATCTTGGGATTCATTTTGACGAAACCTTGTCCTGGTCGCATCAAATATCACAGCTGAGTCGTAAAATGTTTGCTGCTATCGGAAGCATTAACAGGTTACGGTACTTCCTACCAGTTGACACCAAGACTGCGCTCGCACATACCCTATTACTTCCAATCCTAGATTATGCGGATTCCTGCTATGTAAATCTCACTGAAGAGCAATTAAATAAACTTGAGCGACTCCAAAATATGTGCATACGATTCATTTTTGGTCTCCGTAAGTATGACCACATTTCCAATTTTCGCAGTCAACTCAAGTGGCTTCCCATTCGTCTTCGCAGGAATTTTCATATATTATCCCTCCTTTACTCTATTCTTTTCCACCCCTCCACCCCTGAATATCTAAAAACCAAGTTCCAATTTCATATTAAATCCCCCGGTTCTGCTTTGCGTAGTACCAGAAGCCTATGTTTGACGATCCCTGCTCACTCCTCCACATATTATTCCAACTCCTTCACTGTCCAAGCCATTCGCCTCTGGAACTCTCTACCACTCTCCATTCGATCAGCTCAAACACATGCATCATTTAAAAATAGACTAAGATCTCATTATCTCTCTTCATAGTACATGTTTTTATTTTTCTCATTTCTTCCAATATGTAGTATATATGTATGTATATATGTAGGTTTATATATTTATCCCTAATGTAAGTATGTATATCTAGTAGTATAATAAATAGTGTCTTATGTGTGCCACCTACCCTATTCTATGTACATAAGTCCTCTCTTCTAGGTTGTCAGTAAGAGATTGCATTTAGCGATAAGACCGCCTTTTGTTATTTTTTACTATTTACTGTATTTTCCCATTATTTTATGTGTACACAATAAAGAGTTTTATTATTATTATTATTATTATTATTTTTATTGCGTAAGTTTCTACTTGTACAGTCTTTAAGTTTCTTGAAACTATCTAAGTTTTTCCTTGTATACATAATATTTTCATAAATGTACTGTGAGGCAACGGTGAGGATATTTGATTGTTTAAAGCATTGACGTAATGACTCTCTAGAACCCATACCATAAATAGAACGTATGGCTCTCTTTTGTAAAATAAATATAGTATTTATATCGGCAGCTTTACCCCACAGCAGTATGCCATATGACATAATGCTATGGAAATAATTAAAGTATACAAGTTTAGCTGTTCGCCACTTACTTACCCTTCTAATTGCATAAGCAGCAGAACTAAGTCTACTGGCTAATTTTGAAATATGGGGCCCCCATTGTAACTTCGAGTCCACTGTTATTCCTAAAAAAACTGTATCATTAACAAAATTTACTATTTCATCATTAAGCAATAGCTGCGTATTTACTTGTTTTACATTAGGCAGCGTGAATTTAATGCACTTAGTTTTGTTGGAGTTCAATAATAGATTATTACATGTGAACCAATTTAGTATAGCAGAGATAGCATAATTTACATCGTCTAATTGATTACATTGGCGACCAATTTTAAACACTAACGAAGTATCATCCGCAAATAACACTATATCTGCAACTTTCTCTACCATGTAGGGAAGGTCATTTATATAAATTAAAAAGAGAAATGGGCCTAATATTGAACCTTGAGGAACGCCCATTTTTATATTAGTTCCCTTAGACTTTACACCATCAATATCTACAGTTTGCACCCTATCCTCTAGATAACTTTTCATTAGACTTAGGTCATTATCTCTAATACCATAATATTTGAGCTTGTACAAAAGTGTTTCATGATCTACGCAATCAAACGCCTTCGACAAGTCACAAAAAACGCCGAGAGCATCCTGTGAGTTTTCCCATGATTCGAATATATGTGTAATAAGCGCTACACCTGCATCAGTACTAGACTTGCCGGCAGTGAAACCATATTGCTGACTGTGAAGCAGTCCGTTATCCCTGAAGTATTTTAACATTTGGTTAAACATAATCTTTTCAAATACTTTACTTAGAACTGGCAAAATAGAAATTGGTCTATAGTTGCCTAGCTCAAATCTATCTCCAGATTTAAGGAGTGGAATTAATTTGGTAAATTTCATTAATTGAGGAAACACGCCATTATCAACACATTTATTGAAAATAGTAGCTAGATAAGGAGCAACAATATCTATGAATGTACTAACTACTTTAACTGACATGTCCCAGAGATCTTCCGTATTTTTTAAATTTAACTGTTTGAATATTTTTATGACATGAAAAGGGCTGACATGTGAAAATTTAAATGTTAAAGAGCAAGGGCTGACATTAGCCTCCAGTAATGTTTTTGCTCGAATTGGAGATGAGTCTAGAGAAGATGTAATATCAATCGGAATATTAGCAAAAAAATCTTGAAAAATATGAACTATATCTTTTGTTGCTGTTATTAACTTATTGTCATAATTTAATGAGAATTGATTGCAGGCTTTTTCAGACCGTCCAGTTTCTTTGTTTATAATTCCCCAGATGGTCTTAATTTTGTCAGAGGACTGATTAATTTGTTTATTTATAAAATTAGATTTAGCTGCAATACAAACTTGTTTGAAAATTTTAGAGTAATTTCTCACATAAGTTGTAAATTTGTCATCAAATCTATATTTTTTTGATCATATAAATCAAATAAAATGTTTCTACTTTTAAGTATTCCTACTGTTGCCCATTCTGTAAATTTAGATTTAACACAATATTCTCTTTTCTTGAAAATATTCTGGTATTCTCTTGACAAAAGACTAATTAACTTGGTGTAAAGAATATCAGGATTATTAAGACTGACAGATTGTAACTCTAAGTCTAATTTATATTTAACCGTGCTTTTGTATTTATTAATATTGTAAGCATTTATTTGTCTTTTTGATCTTTTATTATTGGTATTTTTTTTAGTCTGATTACTAAACTTAACAACTTGACCACAGTGATCCGAAGGAAGTTTATTTATTATTAATTTTTCAATATACTCACAGTTACAAAAAACATTGTCAAGACAAGTAGCAGTCGTAGCGGTTACACGAGTGGGTTCCTGAAAGACATTACTCAAATTAAAAGACTGAAATAAACTAATAATTTTTGTACATGTGGGTGTATCACAAAGAATATCAACGTTAAAATCACCACACACAATTATTTTTTTACTGATATTAAATACTTTTTTTAATATATCCTCCATCACCTCTTCAAATACATTATAATCACTATTAGGAGGCCTATAAACACATATAAGTATATAATTATCTAGTTCTATACATGAGATTTCTGTACAACACTCAATAGAAAGTCTAACAATGTCAGCACGTTCCTTTACTTTAATATTATTTCTTGCAATTATCATAGACCCACCTCTGTTAACTGACTTTCTATTGAAGCAGCTGACAACATTATAATTATTTAAACTGAACATCATATTGCTTTCTTTAAGCCAATGTTCAGTGAAACAGATAATGTCAATATTGTATTTTTCCAAAAATAATTGTATAATTAATTCACTGCCGGGAAAACTTTGTATGTTCTGATGAACAATTACCAATTCTAATTGCTTTCCCTTTGTCTTTGTTAGCAGTTTAAATCTGCAGTCAAATTACTTATATCACTATTTAAACAAAAATTAATAGAATCATTTGTTATGTCACAATTTTTATATTGAAGTTTACCATGTAAACTGTTCATGAAGTCAATATTATAAGCCACTAAAGTGGCTATTTTATTCTTAGAAGATTTAGAAAGATACATTGTATCTTTTGTCAAATAAAAATCACTAATAAAACTATTAGTGTCAAAAAATGTAAAAACGTCACTATGACGACATGTCAATGTATGTAATAAATTATTAAGGTAATGTACCTTATTGTTAATTTTTATGATAATGGCTACTTGTATAAGGAAGAGCGCACAATACAATCTTATATACATTCAATTGTAACAAATATTGAATACCTTTAATTATATCCTGTCTATTTAATTTAATACTATTACCAAAAAATAACACAACTGTGGTCCTTTTATTCATTTTAGTAGATTTAATTTTGTTAATAATTTGTGCAAATGATGCCCCTGGCATACAGTAATTTAATACATCACCCTTAAGATGATACTTCAATATAGACCCAAAATTACAGCCTATTTTGTCAGAAAACACCATTGTGCTACTTTTAGGATTATAGTCACTGACACAAATCCCCTGAACTTCATTTATCTGCACAGTTGAAACTGAATTATTATTTGGCAAAGTTGAATGATCACATGTACAATGTTTAGTTAATGACTCAAAACGGTCAGCATTGTATTTACTGACATCAATCAAATCATCCATTGCTAAAATATGCTCCTGGATTTGTTTTTGTGAGATAGTATACTTGTTATTTAAATCATGAAGCGATGATTCTAAACTCTTTATTTTTGAAGTTAGGTAACTTGTATTCATGTCATATAACTTTTGGCTTTCCACTAGTTTATTATTATACTTATTAATATAATCATGCAATTTTAAATTGTTTAAACTAGTTTTTTTCAGCAACTGTCCATTTTTGGAACGTTTATATAATATACTCCGAGTCTTAGTTATAAACTTTTTTAATTTTAAATATTTTTTTAATTTATTATGACTCAACATACATATGTTATTATTATAGTTGCCCTGTGATGTGTCACTAGTAAGGTCAATCACAACTGGATGGCTGCATGGAACTGAAGTAGAAGGAGACATACAGTCGACACTAATAAGCTCATCATATAAATTACTAATCTCATTACTTTATTGAGATTCAAATTTTGTGTCAAGATCATTAATTTTAAGATATGCCTGCTTTAACTCAAGCTCCAACTCAGTGATACGCCTCAAGGCTTGCTCATGTGTATCACTACATTGGTGAAAGCTACTTAATAGTTCTTGAAGCTGATCCCGCTGCTCAATAACTTCCTGATGACTATTATAAAGTTCTGACAATTCAGATTTTAATTGTGTATTTTTATTTATAATTTTTAAAATTTCATCTTCACTCTCTTCTCTCTCCCTGATCAACTTGTCACTGAGATCTTTGGATGCCTGAAGTTCTTGTAGGGCCACTTTAAGCTTCATCTCTGTCTGCCGCGCAGTTGTGGAACGGGTAGATAGTGACATTATTAAGAATATAAATAGTTACTAGGGAGAGTGAAGTGAGCTATTTCTAAAAGAAGCTAAGTATTACAACGAGAACAGCAGCTGAACCTTACTATACAGTTTAAGTGTTAAAATTGTGAATAAATTCTCCTAGGTATATTATATACAAGTTATATTTGATAAATTGATAATCTAAATAAACGTTTTAACTGAATAACGAAATAAATGTAGATAAATTGTGCTCTTTCCCTTTAAATTATAATAATACAAAGTATAAAAAGACTTTGGAGAAATGGGGGGTAGCGGGTAAGGTAAGTGGACTGTATGGAATTGAAATAAAGGGGGCGCACAGTACGTACCTGCGACTGTAGAGCGGGTGTATTCTTGCACAGCTGCTGCACTCGATGAATACTAAGTTTAACACAGGCACGCACACAAAGTTACTTATTGTTAATGTCAATATTATATTAAATAACTTAAAGCGAAGCGGTTGGGACGAGATGTCACCATTCACGTTAGTAGACGAGGTCGTCGGGCGACCTCAGTTGACAGGGCACAGTATGTGCGCGGGAAAGGGATTAGGATATGGGGAATAATACCATACCACTTGATATGTTTATAAATGGCGCGAACATCCTCCCCCGCCTTGAGAAACTAAGGGTTTCTCAAAGAAAATACAAAGAAGAGCAATATATGAAGCGGATGTACATTATAGTATATATTCCTAACATACTTATAATTAGTTATAGAGCGTAATATAATAAGAAAAACTTAATAGAATACACCTAGCGGTAAATAATAATTAAATGCCATTTATAAGAGAAATAGAGTTTATTGAGAAATTAATTTAACGATTGGTCGCTTGAGCAAACCATTTTGAGTTTTAACAGATGCTACCCGAGCAATACCATCTGAGCCTGGATATATTTTCACAATGATACCCATTGGCCACCGCAGTGGTGAGACGTTATCATCATGTATAAGCACTACAGTACCAACCTTAACATTGTCTGTATTCTTAAACCACCTTTGGTGAATTAAAGAACGAAGAAGAATGGCACCTGTGTGACAGTTAACGTGGTGAAAATGATCTATTATTAAGTAAGTAATATGGTCGCGCTTAGGCAATAAAACGGGATGTTTTGCCTCGAAAGGTAAGTTAGCATTTAATAATCTACCTATCCTAATTATGCCATCGTCATCAATAAAAAGATCTAATTTACGCAGAGTTCCAGTAGGTAAATTACCCTTTTTAAGATCACTAATAACATGAGAAAAATGAGCGACCTGAATTGCTGTAAGTATATATTTTTCAGCGATATTTAAATGAGCGGTTTCAATATATTTAGAGCGGGGCAATACGCGTATAAATCGCAGTATATAAATAGTAATTCGTAATAATTTGTTCCAGGATGAAACTTTAGATGCAAGATCACAAAGCGGTGAGACTACAGTATTGGAAGCAGCTGTAACGAACGTCTTAGTATTATATTCAGGTAAGTTTTCATATTTTTCAGGTGTAAATGACTCTACCGGCCAAGAGCAGACGGGGCTACTCAGCCACGCGGGACCGTTCCACCACAACTCATGGGTAAGTAATTGTTTAGTGTAAACCTCTTGAAAGACAGTCGCTTGGATTATTGAATCCAGCCACGTGATAGAAATGTTTTGATTGTAAATTTTCCTGACATTTAGCCACACGATTGCTAACGAAGATATTCCACCGATGTGGTGAAGAATGAATCCATGAGAGTGCAATTTTCGAGTCAGAAAATGCATAGACGTTCTGTACAGACGTGCGTGAAGAGTAAGCATCGTAAACTAGTTTAGTTAGTTTAGACATTAAAACGGCGGCGCAAAGTTCTAGTCGCGCAAGTGAGACTACCTTAACGGGTGCGACTTTTGATTTCGCACAGACTAATCTCACGTATATATTGCCTGCGGGATCTGTCACATGTAAGTAAATAACGCAGCCGTAAGCTTTTAAACTAGCATCCGAAAACGCAACGATATTTATTATACAGTCTTGCGTGACAGATAAATGACGCGGTATTTTTAAATTAGCAAGAAGCGGTAATTGTTGTTTAAATGTAGTAAAAATAGCGGTTATATTTGTCGGAGGTACATCATCCCAACCGACTTTCTGCAGCCAAAGATCTTTAATTAGTAGTTTAGCGGTAAGTACGACAGGCGCAGCAAAACCTAATACGTCCCATAATCGGGCAATTAGGGAAAGTATGGTACGTTTTGTACACAAGCGGTCATCACAATTGATTTTAAAAACGAAAATATCATCTTGCGGGTTCCATTCGAGCCCTAATATCTTAAGGGACTCACGTCTATCAAGCAAGCAAGTTTCAGCGGTGTAGGAATGCTCTCTAGTAGGTTCTTTGAATTACTAGACCATTTAACTAATTGAAAGCCACCTGACTTAAACATATTAATTAATTGAGCGGTAGCCTCGACAGCATCAACCTCATTTAGTATAGACGTAGCTAAATCGTCCATATACAGTTCCCTTTCAGCTATAGAAGCAGCCAGCGGGAAGTTATCGCGTTCATCATCACAAAGCTGACGAATTGTACGCATGGCAAGTTAAGGACTTGACTTAAGACCAAATGCAACTCTATTAAATTGAAAGGTACGTATGGGTTCAGACGTATTAAAGCGGTACAGTATTTTTTGATATTTACGATACTCGTCGGTTACTAAAATTTGTAGGTACATTTGTTTTATATCCGCGGTTATAGCGATTGGAAATAAACGAAAATTTAATAAAAGTAAAAATAAATCAGCTTGGAGATTAGGACCCGTATGTAAAATATCATTTAGAGAAATGCCGTTATGACATTTAGCACTTGCATCAAGGACTATTCTGACCTTGGTGGTGTCTTTATCCTGCCTAATGACAGGGTGATGCGGTATGACGTAACCGTCATCCATATTATCGGATGTATTTAAAACTTCAGATAAATATTGGTTGTCTATATAGTCTTTTATGATGGCATTATAATCAGCGCGCAAACCTGTACTTTCTAGTTTGCGTTCTAGCGATAGCAAGCGACGAAAAGCGGTGATACGGGAATTACCTAACTCGCTAGGATCCTTATAAAACGGTAAAACAGTACAATAACGACCTGACGAGTCGCGGGACACGGTAGAAGAGTACATTTGCTCGCATTCCTTTTCTGCGGGACTTAAATATTTATTTATAGGAACCTCCTCTAATTCCCAGAATTTAGAGAGAGAATCATTAAGATTATTTTCAATACATGTTAAGAAAGCAGAGGAAGATGAGTCTTGTTGAGGCGCGGTATGATCACGATCAGATGTGGTCGCATTATTACAGGGAACGTCACCAATAAAAACATAACCAAAAATAGTTTCTATGGCTGGCGGTGCGGGTGGACTTATTATTTTTCCACTTAAAGGAATATAAGGGAACAAATTTGCTCCTAATACAAGTTCGATCTCACCTGGCATATGCCAGTGAGGATCTGCAAGCGGTAAGTCGACTAAATGACTTATAACAGACGTATCTATATATTCAATAGGTAGCCGATCGGTAATACAATCGACAACTAACGCGGTTATAGTGAAGCTTTGTTCGTTATGTTTATCGGAAATCATTAATTTAACATAGCCCTTTATAGGCCGCGTTGTTAATCCGACACCTTTTAAAAATGAATTCGTAAGCGGAATAATGTTTAAGTTTAATTGTTTACAACAATCAATCGTAATAAGGTTATGTTGCGAAGCATTGTCTAAAAGGCAACGAACAGTACGTATTATATTTTTGTTATAGTTACGAACAATAACAGACGCTGTAGACAGAAGTACCTCTGTACGCACTTTACTCGTTGGACATACAACACCAGGCATGGCTGCTGTAGTGGTAGGTACTCGAGTGCACAACGACAAAGGTGCGGGCACCGCGATTTCAATGGGCGCGTTTGAGTCCCCGTCAGGAGTCAACTTACATTGAGTTGGAGTACGACAGGGGACTGGCGGGAGTGCGGGAGCGGCGATCGTAGATCGATCACTCATCGCATTAGATCGATGAGTGCAGAGCGGTGTATTATTATTTTGTGCCTTATCTAAATGTAATAAGGAATGATGTCGCTTATTACAAGTTCTACATTTGTATTTAGAATTACAAGTGGACACAGAATGCGTTATACTAAGGCAATTTACACAACCTCGTTTAGATTTAATAAAATCTAATCGATTGTTCGGCGGCATTGATTTAAATGTGGAACAGGTATATAACTGATAATGTTCCGAAGTATTACACATAGAACAAGGAGCTCGGTGACCAGAAGTGTCACTTCGTGTAACAAACGAAAGTACATTTTGCGGGCGGTTATTTTTAATATTAGTTAATGTATTGCGGCTTACTGAATTAATATTATTACTCGTGCGGTCTAATATTTTCACCTGACTTTTTATAAATTCTACAAAATCCATATTGATGATGACAGGACTATATACTAGGATCCCCTGGTCGTATGGTCGGGCGGCGAAATAAAAATGCTCGGTTGTTATCTTGTACTTAGTAGGAAGGCACCTATCGGGTCGCTGTCTCGCCGGTGAATGCGGACCGCTGCGCGGCCGCGCTCTTTATATAGACGCCCGACGGGTGGCCTTCCCTACTGCAACTGTACGTTGCGTGATTTATTTTTATTAACAAAAATGATCTTACAAATTTTGCTTATACTAATTATATCTAATTGATTCCGTCGTGTACATTTCTCCCGCCGTCGCTATCCTGCGATTCTACTGGTAGCACGACGATTCGTTTTGTTGGTCTTCTCAGGGTGCGCCCGTTGCTCGTTGTGATGTCTACCACTCGCACCGTGTTGGGGTTATCTTTCCCGGGGTAGGTCTTCACAACGCGTCCCCGTGGCCATGTATTTCGGGGTAGGTTGGGGTCGCATATGATGACTATGTCGCCAACCTTGGGGGGAACACCGGTACCTCGGGGCTCCCGCCGGTGTTGAAGTAAGGGTAGGTATTCCACCACCCAGCGCCTCCAGAACTCATCTGCTAACGCTTGTGCTCGTCGCCAATGATGTCGTGCGTTCATATCTCCTTTGTTGAACACTCCGGGATTAGGCACGTGTGAGTTGGGGCCGATCAGGATATGGTTCGGTGTTAATGCCTCCGGATCGCTCGGTGTGACGGACACGTGAGTGAGAGGTCGGGAGTTGACTGTATTCTCCACCTCGGCTAGCAGGGTCACCAATGTCTCGTCTGTGGGATAACGCTCGTGCAGCGTAACTCGTAGGGCTTCCTTTACTGACCGCACCATGCGTTCCCATACCCGCCCATGAAGGGAGCAGCGGGTGGGATGTACCTCCACGCGATGCTGCGGTTGGTGGCCTCCTCTTCTAGTGCTGCCATAGCCGCCTTGAGTTCCTTTTCAGCTGCCTTGAAACACGTAGCGTTGTCGCTCCATATTTCCGTTGGACAACCTCGCCGAGCCATGAACCTCCTTAGGGCGGCGATGGCTGAATGAGTGCCGAGGGTATGCACCACTTCAATGTGTATGGCTCGTGATGTCATACACGTGAAGAGGGCGCCGTACCGTTTTTCTCGGTGCCGTCCGACTGTGGTTTCAATGGGGCCGAAGTAGTCCAGCCCTGTGTAGGTAAAGGGGCGAGCGTGATGCGCTAGGCGGGCGGCAGGCAGGTCACCGGTCGGTGGGCTTGCTGGCTTCTTTCTTCTTATCTGGCAGACCAGACACCCCTTGACGACGTTCCGTACTGTGGGTCTTATTTTTACAACCCACAGCCGCTGCCGTAGCTCATTCACTACTGCTTCTATACCGCCGTGGTGCATTGTTTCATGTATGTGTTGTATATACAGACGTGTATATCTGTGTTTCCCGTCTAACACGGGTGGGTTGAGTACATCTTTTTCTACGTTCGATGTTGCTGTAATTCGTCCTCTTAATCGCAGCATTCCGGTTGTGTCGATGTAGGTACTTAGCGCTGTCAGTCTGTCTTGTTTATTCAATGGACTTCCCTTTTTTATTCGCAATATTTCATTCCCGAAACTATCTTCCTGGCAGGCTCGCATCCACATTCTCTCGGCTTCAAGTAGGTACTGCGCTGGCACCGGGATGCTGGGCGTCGTTATTTTCGTTCTTCCATTTCTTGTTATGATTTTTTCATTATTCTTTTTTCTCCAGTCAACATCGCCCTTTTCATTCTTCTTGGTTCGTTTCTTCGTGGCGGCTACAATATTTCTTTGAGGTCGACAGAGATCGACAAATTGTAGCACGCGCGCAGTCGATTTGATGAGCGGCAGCCACCGCGAGAATCGGTCGATGTCAGGTAAGTGTGCGTGAGCCGTACTTGTAACGGTCACATGGCATCTCTCTCGCTCTTCGCCCGTGACTGATATCGCTGTCCTTGTTTCTCGCGGCCACTCGTTTTCTGGCTGATGTAAAAATGATGGCCCGTTGAACCATCTGTGCTGTGGTCCGAATTCGCTTGGTATACCTCGGGTGGCATCATCAGCTACATTTTCATGTGTAGGGACCCACCGCCATTCATTTTTTTTTGTTGTGTCTTCTATTTCAGCCAGGCGGTGAGCCACAAAGGTCTTAAAGGCCCTTGGTTCTGACCTTATCCATGCTAGGACTGTCCGAGAGTCGCTCCAGTATGTTTTACTCGCTATTTCGTAGTCGTGCTCCACCGCCACGGTATGTGCGAGGCGCGCACCCATTAACGCAGCTTGAAGTTCAAGTCTCGGGATTGAGACGGGCTTGAGCGGTGCGACGCGACTTTTAGCGGCGGCCAAGGTGACATGTGTGGTACCGTCGGCTCTTTGTGACAGCCAGTACACTGCCGCGGCGTACGCCTCTTCACTGGCATCCACGAAGGTATGCAGATGATGGGTGACCACTGGTGTGACATCATAGCATCGTGGTATGCGTATCTTGTGTACAGTTCGCAATGATGTCAACCAAGTACTCCATGCTGGCTGCAGTTCTTCTGGTAGCGATTCGTCCCAGCCTGTTTTATAGCGCCATGTATCTTGCAGTAATCTTTTCGCTGGCGTTGTGATGGGTGATATGAGGCCAAGGGGGTCGAAGAATGCCATGATGATGCTGAGCGCTTCTCTTTTCGTTGGTATCCGTTTGTTTTCTAATATATCTTGCGGCGTTTTTATTTTGTTAACTTGAAATCCAATTATGTCTTCATTTATATCCCATAACAAGCCGAGAGCTCGCTCAGTATCGCTCCCGCCAATCAGAACCGCTGTACTATTTGTCCCGCTCTCTGAAGTGTTGTCTCGCTCGCTTGCTATAAACTCGTCGATAGTATTGCGATTGTTTGATGCCCATCCGCTGAGTACGAAGCCGGTTTGTTTATGTATATAATCGACTTCTCTTGTTATTTTTCTGGCTTCTGAGATTGATGAGAAGCTTTGTAGATAGTCGTCCATATAATGATTTCTTCGTATAGCGATTGCGGCGTCGGGATATATATGCGCGTAGTCTTCTGCGTTGCGGTTTTTTATATACAGAGCTGTGCAGGGTGATGACGTCGCTCCGAATATTAATGACGTCATGCGGTACTCGTCTGGGTCGCCCTCCCGCCGGTCACCTCTCCACAGGAAACGGAGCGCGTCGCGGTCTTCTTTCTTAATTTTTACTTGCATAAACATCTCTTTGATATCTGCAGAGACTCCGTAGGCGTACTGTCTGAACCTCATCACCACCCCAGGCAGTGATTGCAACAGGTCAGGTCCAGAAAGCAGCAGGTCGTTTAGGCTGAGACCTGCAGTCTTAGCGGAGGCGTCATGCACCAGTCGCGGCGGCTTGTGTGGCTTCGCTGGGTTCGCAACCGGGAAGTGTGGCAGGTACCATGTTCTGTCTTCAGCTGGCGGTGTCTTGGCGTGCTCTGCATACCCCGACGTGAGTAGGTTATTGATTCGTTCGTTGTATTTAATTTTCAGGTCTTCATCTCTGTCTAATCTCTTTTCGAGGTTATGCAGGCGTTTTCTTGCTTCGGTGTAATTGTTCGGTATTTTCATGCTGTCTTCTCGCCAGAGTAGCCCAGTTTCATATCTTCCATTCGGAAGACGGCGACTTTCTCGTTCTAGTATTTTCAAAGCTCGCTGCTCTGGATCATTTTTTGGTTTTCTGGGTTCGATGCATAGTGACTCCAGCTTGAAGTAATTTTTCATCATTTCTTCTATGTTGTCGTCATCTTTCTTCTCCACCAGGTGCCCGCAGAAAGTCACCGGGTTGCTGAGAGACGTCTTGCAACCATGCAGAACCCAACCTAGTAGCGTGTAGGATGCTACCGGTTGGTCACGACGTCCCGCCCGTACTTCTCTTGACACGATGAGATCCCAGTTATCTTGTCCTATTAATAACTTGGGGGAGGCACGGTGGTAGACGAGTTCTTCTTGTATTTCTTTCAGGTGACCATACTCCTTTATGTCGCTGTCGACGACCGACTGGGTAGTGATATCCAGTCGATCCACTGTGCGGACTTGATCTAGCTTGAAGATGGTTGAAGAGTGTTTGCCCTTGATTTTCACGCTGGTTGTCTTGCTGTGTTCATGCTTGACCATGGCGCCGACGCCCTGTATCCACATCGTGTTTGCCGGACCATCAATACCCAGGATGTCAGCCACCGATGTATCGATGAGTGTCACTGTGCTGCCTTCGTCGAGAAGAGCGTATGTTTCTATCTTGCTCTTCGGCCCTTGCAATATGACAGGTACTATTTTCAGATAGGCGCGACGTCGGAGACATTCTTCATTGCCTTCCATCGTAGAAGTTACCACCCCATGCTCTTCTGGTGGTTGTTGAAGCTGGTCCTCTTCTTTTCTGTCATGATGCAACAAGTGATGGTGTTTCATGTGGCATCCAGATTTGCCACACCATGGAGCTCTGCAGACGGCGCGTCGATGTTTACTTCTCAGGCACTTGTAGCATATGTTATTCTTCTTTGCAGTTTCCCATCTTGAATTAACGTCGATGTTATTGAATTGCTCGCAGTCAGGCAGCTGATGGTTGCGTTTGCACAGCGGACATACATTTTCATTGTTTTGCTTCATATTAGTAGCAAATGAATGTTCGATCTTCCGTCTCGCTCTCTCCCTTGTTGCCGTCTCGCTCTCAACGAGACGTTCCGGCGCGGCGTACGCTGCACATTTGTCTGCCTCTTCGTTTAGGAAGACAGACATTTTCTTCAATTCCGGGATGTCTTCCTTTTTCAGCGCGTAGTCGTACCATTTATTTTTTATTATAGGTGTGAGCTTCTCTATGATGAGACGTGTCATTTCTGGGCTGTGTAGATATTGTGTTTTCTTCAGTGCTTCAATCGTAGCGACTGTGTTCGCTATTTTGCCGGCGAACACGCAGAGATCCCGTGGGTTATCGGTGATCTTGCTCAATGACTTGATTCTATCCATCTCGATGAGTATGAGTGCTTCTGGTCTTCCGAATCTTCTTTCCAGTGCTTCTATGATGACATTTGGTTCATGTTGACTCAGGAGTAGGCTGCTCACGGCGTCTAGTGCTGGTCCCTTTATACATTTTCGCAGGCGTGCTACGTTTTCTATCTTCGAGAAGTATTGCTGTGTATCTTCGTAGCTTGCCTTGAATGATAACCATTCATAAGAGAGGCCCCTGAACATAGGCAACTCTTGTATATATGCAGGCGGCTCCCTTGGTCGTCTTCTTGATGCTTGCAGTAGTGCTGTCGTTAATGTCGAAACGTCGATGGTTTGCTGCGGTTGCTTGAATTTCCTCTCCGCGGCTGCCTCATCTTGTTTCTCCTCCCGTGGCATAGGAACTTCTTTTTCGCGTGGCTGTTGATCAAACCACGCATCCACCCACGTGGAGTCTTCATTTTCTTCTTCAGAATATTCTTCCTCGGAGTCTTTTTCTGCCCGTAAACGTTGTAATCGCGCTATCTCCATATCTGCCTCTGCTTGCAGCTGTTTGATTTTTAACTTGGCCAGTCGTTCTTTAATCTCCAATTCTTCCAGTTTTTTCCTTGAGACCGTGGAACGGTGTGACCTCGCCTTCACTGTTTTCTGGGAGGTGTCTTCTCTATTCGGTGAGTCCTCCACTTGACTTGACTGCATAGAGGATTCGGCGCTTGTTTCGTTTTCGGTGGATTCATGCGAGTTTTTCGTTTTAGTGCCTTCTTCATTCATGCTTCGCGTCACGACCATCTTGATTTTCTTCCTGGTGCAGGGATCCGGCTTCTCGAAGGACCACAATGATGATGACAGGACTATATACTAGGATCCCCTGGTCGTATGGTCGGGCGGCGAAATAAAAATGCTCGGTTGTTATCTTGTACTTAGTAGGAAGGCACCTATCGGGTCGCTGTCTCGCCGGTGAATGCGGACCGCTGCGCGGCCGCGCTCTTTATATGGACGCCCGACGGGTGGCCTTCCCTACTGCAACTGTACGTTGCGTGATTTATTTTATTAACAAAAATGATCTTACAAATTTTGCTTATACTAATTATATCTAATTGATTCCGTCGTGTACACATATAACTCGGAATATCTTTATTTCTAGCGGTCATTTCGAAAGCCTGTGTAGTACTTAAATCCACCTTTCGTAAGGCTAAGTTCAATAAAATAAAATCTTGCATATCATCAATCTTTAATTGACGCATAGCAGCAACAGCGGCATCGAAAGTTTCGATGAAATTATTTAATGAAGCGGAATTATTTGTGGCCGATTTAATGTTAAATAATGTAGAAATATAATATGGACCTAAGGCCCTTTTATCCTTTTTTTTTTTTTTTTTTTTTATCGTGTGGAAAAATCTTCAACAAGACCGTCACCCCGCCGGAGGGATGGCGAGGTGGTGTGTGGGACTCGTACCCACTAAAAAACCACACGGTATACCTCGAGGTGCCGTGGGCCGAAGTCCGGGGTTCGCACTTGGCACTCAACCCAGACTTCGGCGGCTTGGCCTGTCCTGTAGATGTTGTAGGACAGGCCCCCTCTCTCTGGTTAGGGTGCTATGGCTTGCACCCTACCTTCTCGTGGAGGCGCGTGGGTACACGCGCGCGCCTCCAGGGGCCTGGTTGTGGGGTGGTGCCTCCCTCAAGGCATGCACCCCGGCCCCCGTGAGGGGTAGACTCGGGACGGAGTTGGGCTCGTCCCGACGTCTGCGCCTGGTCCTCCGGCGGCGGATCATTGGGGCGAAAGGATCGTACTCCCGGTCCCTCTCCGCCGCCTCCTTCTGCGAAATAACTTCTTCGCAGAAGGTGAGCACTGCCAGCCACGACCCCTCGCTCCTAACCATTGCCCGAACTAAATTCGGCAGCGAGAGGTCGGCCCCCACTTCCGCGACCAAGACGCGGCGCTCCTCTGCGAATGCAGGGCACTCCTCCAGAACGTGCTGCGCCGTGTCTTGGTCGCATCCGCACTGGTGGCACATTGTTGTCGGCTCCCTCCGTGCGATGTTACACAGGTACCGCCCGAAACACCCATGTCCGGACAGCACCTGCGTAAGTCGATAAGTCAGCGGCCACCGTCGCCTGCCCATCCATTCTTTGAGAACTGGACGGACAGCCTCGACGGTCCTCAGGCCGGCCGTAGGGTTGGCCAGCCTTTCTTCCCACTTTTCCATGAGGACACGTCGGAGGTGGGATTTCCGTTCCCCTAGTTCCACTCCAGAGGGCTCCCTTCCTTGGGCCCTTTCGTCCGCGCGCCACTTGTACAAGGACGCGCGGGAATCCGCTACGAGATCCCAAGGTGGGGAGCCCGCGAGCAAGCACGCCGCCTCTCTCGAGACGGTGCGGTACGCTCTGATGACCCTTATGGCCATTGCTCGCTGCGGACGCAGGAGCAAGGCCATATTCCCCCTGGACAGGGCCCCATACCATATAGGGGCCCCGTATAGGGCCATCGATTGTACCACACCCATATAGAGGCGGCGACAATTATCCCCCGGCCCCCCGATGTTAGGCAGCAGCCAGCTTAAAGCGCCGGCCGCCGCCATTAGACGAGGAGCCAGGTTCTTGAAGTGGAACCGGAAACCCCAGCGACTATCAAGGTCAAGCCCTAAATATCTAATATGTGGCTTGACCTCGAGCCTATGACCGCTGACCACGATATGGGCTCCTGGTGGCGGCGCTCGTCGGGGTCCATGGAAACAAAGGACCTCCGACTTCTCGAGCGCCACTTGGAGCCCTAACCTTCTAATCCTGCCGACAACAAGTGCCACACTGTCAGTAGCGAGACGGGCAGCCTCCCTGTAGTCCCGCCCGCGGGACGTTACCAGCGTGTCGTCCGCATAGCAGACTAAGCTGGTCCCGTCGAGCAAGGTGCCCCGCAGATTCCAGTCATACCCGATGTTCCACAGGACCGGACCCAGAACCGATCCCTGTGGAACACCGCGTTGCATCTCCCTCTCAATCACCGCGCCGTTCCGCCCGATACACATCACTTTCCTGTTTTGGAAGTAGGCCCCGATCACCTCCCGAAGGTAGGGAGGCACTTGGTGGAATTTGAGTGCCTCCCTAACACACTCAAAGGGAAGGGTGTTGAAAGCATTTTTGATGTCGAGAGACACCGCCAACAACACCCCTCCCCGGGAGACTGCTTCATCCGAGAGGGCACGAACCTGTGCGATCGCATCGATCGTGGATCGGCCCTCCCGGAACCCGAATTGATTCGGGGATAGGTCGGGACCCACCCGGACCAGGTGCTTGACGAGGCGGCGTACTATGATCCTCTCGAATAGTTTGCCGACCTCGTCAAGAAGGACTATCGGGCGGAACGCCGAGGGGGATATGGAATCCGCAGGGCGCCCCTCCTTGCGGAGCAGGACTACTCTGCCCGCCTTCCACTTCTTGGGAAATCGCCCCGACTCCATGCACTCATTGAAGAGGCTTAGAAGTCGGTCCCCAAGGGCACCAAGGGCCAAATATAGAGTCCGGCCGGGAACACCATCAGGCCCTGGGGCAGTTTTCTTGCCCCGGAGCTTGTCCACGGCCGCGGAGAACTCTTCCGCCGTGATTGACGGAACCCCCACTTCCCTTTGGGTGCCGCCGTCGTCTTCCTCTATTTGACGGCTGCGCGGCACCATAGGAGGGGGTGTGAACTCCGGCTGCTCTGGGAATAGAGCTGTCAACACCCCCTCCAATTGCTGGGGCTGGAGGCTCTCTGCCACGGGGGGCGTCCAGGGGCGTAATTTGCCCCTTACGCTCCTGTATGGGCGCCCCCATGGATCTTTGTTGAGAGTCTCCAGGAGTTCCTCCTTGGCACTCTCTTTGGCCCTCCTGATGGCGAGCTGCAGCGTCTTCTTCATCTGCGTATATTGCGCGTGCAGCTCGGCTTCTATAGCGGCGTCACGGCCCCGCCTGAGACGGCGGTGCCTAATGTACTGGCGTCTAGCGGCCATGCTTTCGACTCGCAAGGCCGCTATCTCTTCGGACCACCAGTACACTTGACGTCTCGGAGGGGGAGGGCGGGCTCGGGGCATGGCCGCATCGCAGATGCGGGTCATGGCCTCCCCAAGCCAATTAGCTTCCTCCTCTACCTCCACAGGCCTGGATGGAGATGATGACCAGGCCTGCACTATAGAAGCCTCCACCAGCAAGTCTCTATTGAGACGCTTCAGTGCCCATTTGGGGAACGTCGGAGCGTTTCTCTCTGGGCGCTCCGGGTGCGGAGCTCCGGACGGGGGAGAATGTCGAACCTGATATAACGATGATCCGACAGGGTCTCCACCTCGTCCATCACCTGCCACCTCCGCACCCGGCGTGCGATGGATGGAGTGGCAAGGGAGATGTCCACTATGGATTCCCCCTGCCATCGCACGCATGTGGCGACCGACCCCACGTTTAAAACAGCGAGATCGGACGCCACCGCCCAGTCCTCCAGGACCGCGCCTCGCGCGCTAGTACTGGGGGAACCCCAAGCTGTGGATTTAGCATTGAGGTCCCCCATGACAAGTACTGAACGGGTTGAGTGGACACTTATAAAGGTGGCCAACCCGTTCAGGTACTCTTCGAATTCGGCGACGGTCCTGTTGGGAGAGAAGTATACTCCGACGACGACGATTTCCCCCCAACTCACTCCTACGTAACCCCGTCCCCTAAATAGGGGAGTACAGGGAGAGGAGGCTGAACTTCCCCCGACTCGGACGACAGCAGCCAGGCCGTCTGAGTCGCCGAACCAATTGTCAGAGGAAGGAACTCTGTATGGTTCGGCGACTACGACCAGGTCCACGAGCCACTCAGCCGCACTTTGAAGGAGAAGGTCCTGTGCAGCGACTGCGTGGTTCGCGTTCGCCTGGAGGAGACGAAGGGGACGGGGAGCCATTAGGAAGGCGTCTCCTCCTCCAACACGTCGTAACTGTTAGAAGTTACGGTGGCGGCGGTCGCGGGAGGTGCTGGTGCCGGCCCCTTCTTAGTTTTTTGCCTGGTCTGGGAACAACTTTTGCTTCCCAGCCAGTGTTCCGCCGGCCTACCTGCCTCACGGCAGATGGCACAATTTGGTGTGGCTGTACAGCCGACGGATTTGTGGCCAGGCTTACTACACCTAAAGCAGAGGCCACTGCGGTCCCCTTCGTGCGGGCACCTTGTCCTTATGTGGCCGTTCTGCAGGCACTTGTAACACCGCAGCGGCCTCTGCTTGAGGAGCTCGGCGGGGGCCGATATCCAGCCGATTCGGATACGGGCTGCTGTGGTTATTTTCTTTACCACCAGGATGGGAGCCCTTACCCAGCAGGTGCCTAAGCCCGAGGCGTTCACTCGAATTTCACCGGTTTTCACGTCCTCAGGCTTACACTCTCCATCTCTGGTAACTGCCTCTACCACGTCCTCTATCGTAACAGAATCATCCAGGCCCATAATTCGCATTTCTGCCGATTTAATGGGTCTGGAGACCTGTACGGGGTTGCCCACCAGAACTTCACGGAGCCTCGTCGCGAGCGCATCCGCTTTCTGCCCACTCTCCGAGCCTGGGATCTCCAGGATCCTCGCCCCTGTTGCGGCAGACTTGAACCGCACCTCCGATATTCCCAAGGAGAGCAGATCTATTTTCGATTTCGCCTCCCTGAGGATGTCGGAGTAGTTTGCACCTGCCTCTTTCGCATCCGACGGGAGAGCGGGGATAATCGCTGCAGAGCGAGGGGCCCGGAGTTTACTGGGAGAGGGAGCTCCCTTCTTCCGAGTCCCACCCGCCTGATTGGACTGGGAGCCTGAAGTACCCGCCTTGGCCTGTGGTTGTCCCGTAATGCGTCCACGCCTTTTCACCACGGTTGCCCATGTGTCTCCCGCGGCGGCGGATTTTTCCGGTGCAGGCGCCGGCTCCGGCTTTTGAGAGGTGGCAGGCTTCGTTTGGGCCGCCTTTTTCCCCTTCTTCATTTTCCTAGTCTTATTGTTCTCCGCTACAACTGCGGAAGAAGGGGCAGTTGGCTCCGGCGAAGCAGAACGAGTCCTGGCATCTATTGCTGGCGGGGATATTTCGACCTCTGCCACTCGATGTTTGCGTGTTACAGGGGCATGTCTGGGGAAAGGTTGCCTCGCTTCCCAAGCGTCGAACCTCAGCTGCATGACTCGCGTGACCTCTTCCGCGATTGTACGTTTGAGGTCTTCTGACCCGCTTGTATTTGTTTGTTGCGGCTGATTTTGCAACGCTTGGGATGCCCGCTCGCTGTCCACTTTCAACTGGGCGACTTCCATCTTGAGGTCCTCCACCTGCTTGCGGAGAACTTCTACCTCCTCCTCAAGGCGGGAGTTTTGGGCTTTGAGGTGTTGGTTTTCTTCGTTGGCCGTTCTTTTGGCCAGCACCGAGGCGGCTTCGCTGATGGACGCGGCTGCCTCTTTGAGGGCATTAACGAAGGTGCCCTTCAGGTTCTTTGACTTCGAGGCCACGCTGAGTACCACCTGAATATTTTTAAGAACTTGCCTATTCAGGCCATCCACTGTCACATCATTAGGGTTGGTGTTGGGTCCCTCTAATGTCACCTTGCTCAGCCTGGCCGCCCTCGTTTCCGCCAGTAGCTCCTTTTCAGCCTCGGTTTGGAGCATTTGTCGCTGGACTTCGACCAGCGCCCTTTTGGCACTAGCCAATCCCACATATTCCCCGGTTGTTGGGGGTCTGCCTCTACCTCTGCGCGCTGGTCTTTGCTGTTTAGGCTGCGCTTTATTCGGCGATCCTGGCTCTGATTGAGCGGACGCCATACTGCTGTCGGAATCAACCGATTTCAACTCCACCTCTACCTGTTTTTGTGCTTTGATCTTATCCATTTTGTTCCCACGAGTATGGGGGATAGGTTGCACAGACAGCGTTGCCCCCTGCTACTGTCTGCGGTCTAATACGCCGGGAGGGCGACAGGTACTCCCGGGTTGTGATAAGGCCCTTTTATCCTGGTATTTCTTTACTAAACTTTCCCATATGGAAGTATAATTATCACCAGACGGAATTATACCGGCCATTTTTTTTTTGAGCGCTTCCAGTTAATTTACTAAGTAAATACTGAATTCTTTGTGAATCGGTTAAATCGGTGTTACAATGAATATTACTCCTAAAGGATTCATAAAAGCTAGACCACGTGGACATATTCCCGTCAAAACAAGGAATACAGAGAGGTTCTAGTTTGATACTAGATTTATTATGCGGTACCGATTGTGAAGACGAAGGCTTATTCGCTTCGCTTAATATTAAACGACATCTTTTTATTCGACTAAAAATATCTTCAAACGTTAAAAGTGCCTGGTAATCAGGTTCAAATTTAGGATTCAACTGCATTTGTAACTCGTTTATAGAATCTAAATTTTGTATATATTCATGGCGCAGTGTATCAATGGTTTCACTGTCCGCCATGAATGCCTCTGCGGAGCGTAAGTCGATTGACGACGGTGACAGATTTTTACAAGTATCACGCAATCTTGTAATACGTTGAAATATAGCTCTGTTTTTAGCTTCTAGCATTTTTAAATTCGACTCCATTATCGTTACGATTATTGGCGTTGAAAAATACAAATTAATGTAGGTAGGTATGTACGCTTACCGCTTAATATGTATTATACAAATAATAAAGTATTATTATTAATTAAGCGGTAAATGCGGTAACTATTAGAAAATATACCCAAGACTAGGCTTATAGGTATGGCGTACTAATATATTAAGTACAGAAAATGCGTATGCGCGGGTGAATATACGAATAGGTACAAAGAAGCGGTATGGCTTATAGCGGGCGGTATAATATAATGAAATTATGTACCTATCAATGCGGGGATGTAAATCTCGTCCTAATTATAGTATTTAAGCGGTAGGTATCCGGTTCGAAGGCGTACCATGGAGAAATGGGGGGTAGCGGGTAAGGTAAGTGGACTGTATGGAAATTGAAATAAAGGGGGCGCACAGTACGTACCTGCAACTGTAGAGCGGGTTTATTCTTGCACAGCTGCTGCACTCGATGAATACTAAGTTTAACACAGGCACGCACACAAAGTTACTTATTGTTAATGTCAATATTATATTAATTAATTTAAAGCGGAGCGGTTGGGACGAGATGTCACCATTCACGTTAGTAGACAAGGTCGTCGGGCGACCTCAGTTGACATACTGTGCGCGGGAAAGGGATTAGGATATGGGGAATAATACCGTACCACTTGATATGTTTATAAATGGCGCGAACAGACTTACAATTAAATTAGTGGGTATTTTTTTTTCCTTCGACGTATGCAACAACCGAACTTCACTATAATTATTATTAATTTAACTTAATATGAATATTTTATGTAAAACTTGCAATGATTATGAGTTTCTTGGGATAAATCCAACAAACAATTGCAAAATAATTTTGAATAAAACTTAGTTGTTCACGAACAGTTTGACAGATGGCCGGTACACTATTTGTAATGTCGATTTTTGCAAGTAATACACCACTAAACTGTACACAAACAACAATCGACACAAATTACACTATTAGATCACTAATAACAATATTGAAATTGTAATATTTGTCTGATAAACAATTAAAATTTATTTATTATTACGGCCAGCTGAAAATGACAATTGTCGTCGGTGTTGCAAGTCGAAAAAAAAAAACATAACATATATTAATTTACATAATCCAAATCACCCAAAAACATGAACAACCTTTTAGAGTAACAAACAATTATTTGGCGGTGATTGACTTCTATGAGTCAGACTGTAACATATCACCATCACAATGTAAGTTTCCGATCTTATGAACATTGCATTTTTTTTTATACCTCCAAAATAGAACTTGACATTTCTCATCATGAACATTTTAACGGATAAATTTAACATATCACATTACAAAAGGTAAAACTTAATTACCTACATATATAGAGAAAAAAATATAAAGGGAAAGTAATATTCTCGTGACATAAAATTAGAACAAAATCGCTGCCTGCCTTCACCTAACCAATAGAAAATAACAGGTCAATATTATTCAAGTGGGTCTAATCCCCTCAATACTACTCCTACTATTTTACTTCGACGATACTCTTGATTTACCAGAGAATTATTTTAATATAACATAATTCATTGAATTTCAGTTATGATTTACTTAATAATACCATCAGCTCACTGGTCAAGTAATCTGTTGCACCCTTTGAACCCTGTACATTTAGGGGACTATAAATGATTGTAGATACTGATCTCAATTTTCTTTACAACACCAGTTTAACATAAACCAAAACCCACTGTTCCAGATTAGTGTGAAATAGAAATAATCTTTATTCAAATAAACTCAACACAAGCACCCTTGAGCATTCAAGTTTTTTTGAATCTATCGCTCATTCGGAACGCAGTTTCATCACAAGAAGAATAAACAAGAAACCTGTGTGTTGCTCCTTTAAATAAATATTGATTTACTTATATTTAATTAACTTATATTTAATTAACAACAAAGATTAGGCATGCGGCAATCAACATAAAAACCGCTACGCACTAATCTCCGTTCAATCAGACAATATTGACAGCGCTATGAATTTCAAGTTAGATATTTTCTAAAAAACACTGATTTATAAATGATGACATTTATAAATTCTTCAATTTTATAATAAGCCTTTTTTTTACAAAGAAAATATTTTATGACACATTTGATTTCTTTTTCTGGCAAATTGAGTACAGACTCCGGGAGTCCGTTGCAAAACCCTGCGCAATCTCCATAAAACGAATTACCAACTTTCGTTAAACGAACGTGAGTTTAGTAAGCCTACTATTCACTTTATATTTAATCGATGGTATTCGTAGCCACTTCGGCCATCCAACGTTATCGAAGGGCCTCATTCGATATTATCATAACAGTTAACATCGGGTAATATAATAAAATTAAAATCATATAAAATTTAGTTTGAGATAATTTACATACTTAAAATATGAAAGTTGCCACTGACAACTACACATTACATTTCAACATCATGAATTCAGTCTTTGTTATATTTTTCCGCCTTAAGTTGTATCACTTAATTTTTCACACCAGGTACTAGTCAGCATCTCTGCAAACACGGCTGCCTAGCTAATTAGTGAAATACCTGTTAAAACAAAACATTAAAAAAAATGTCACCGCTTGCCCACTATGAGCTACGGTCTCAACAGATCTGGATTTTATTAGACTCAGCCACCGCTTGCCCGCACAAGGAGCTACGGCCTCAAACTGGTCAAATTCTCATTAGACTCAGCCACCGCTTGCCCACACAAGGAGCTACGGCCTCAAACTGGTCAGATTCTCATTAGACTCAGCCACCGCTTGCCGCCACAAGGAACTACGGCCTCCAACTGAAACACATCAAATATTTAACAACTGGTCATTTTCTCAATGAGGCATTCACCGCTTGCGCACGCAAGGAGTTACGGCCTCCAACTAGTCATATTCTTTATGGTACTATGCTATTTTTACTTCAGCCTCAAGTGCTCTACATTGCAACTCAACTATGGGTTATATGCACTCCCATCAAATTTTACTATTACTTTTTATTCTATTACATTTCTTTATGAACTGGATTTCCTGGTTCCATTTTACTATTTCTCCAACGCTTTAAAGGACTTTATAACATTTAATCATAAGTTAATTCAATTTAATTATGTACCAAATTCGAATTATATATCTGGTTGATATATATCTATCAATTTCTGAACGAACTTGCAATATATTACTACCACATACCCTACTCCTATTATTATCTACCAAATCTTGAGTAGCATCAACAAAAAGCGAGTCGTTCGTTGTACGTCGCATTGAGCACACGCGGATCCCCATTTTCTCCGTGAACTAACGTATACGGAACCATCAGCCGAGATCTCAGCGCATTCATCTCATCAGTATATCATCAAATCTAAATCACCATCATTTACCTTAAAATCCATAAATCGTATTCATAGTCATATGATTATTATATTAATCTCATAATTTCATCGAAGTATTGCAAATCATTTTTCATTGTCATATCAACCGCCCGTTCTATTAGCCATTTTGCTCATAATTCAGCTTGTCATCGATTGTATCACTAGCATTCCTTAATCTTTCAGATCTATTACGTTCATGTACAACTCTTCACCGCGTATATTTACCGACTATTTTCCATCGAGGTGTATCAAATTTTACCTTGTGATCGTCCTTACTACAATCTTGCAGTGTAACTATCTTGTACACCTCGAGCGCTTTATTTATAATATTTCTAAAGTGTCTGTATACGGTGTCTGGGTTCTATAAATTAACACCTCTTCTAATTTCCCACTAATTACAACACATTTTCTAAAATATTCTGCGTATTCGGCTGTAACTTTCTGCTTACTAGCAGACCATGTTATCAAGCCATTAGTTATATTTAAATTCCAGACACATAAAATCAGTTCTGAAAGGATTAATTTCAATTTAAACTATTTAGTTAGTACAATAGTCAATCCGATTTCTCCAAAGGGCGTTCAGCCACACATACAAGTGCATATAGGTGCTCAGACTAATCTATGGAATCAAATGCCCAGCATTTGATTGCGTTGATCATTACTTATAAAAATTTTAACTTCCGTCGTCGTCAAAGACAACGCTTTAAATTTAATTCAATCTTATTTATCTGATGAATATCAACCAAATATTTGAAAACAACATCACCGTTATTATTATAAACTTCCAATATCTCTACACCTGTAATTTTGTACAATTCAACATTAAAACACCCTCACTTATTTAATACATCCGTTCTCGTATGCTATGCAAGTGACGACATCAGTTCTTATATGTTGATGAGTTCACTATTAAAAGCCTTAGTTAACACTTTTATTTTACTTCAACTCAACAATTATGTCAAAAGTTACAATGGTCTAAATACAACACATCCAATCTCATATTCAAGTCAATTGAGTCAACATGTATACCAACAATTCTTACATGCTCGTTAATTTAGCATTATACGCTTCGATTATTCTTTTTTTTTTTTAATCAATTAAAATTTTAATAGATACAATATCTCAAGATTTAACAAAGGTTAACTAGAAATTAATAAAATTGGCAAAACCATCTACAACAGTAATTTATAACTGTAAACTGTAATCCTTAACAATATTTAACTTTCTTATATCTTAACTTTCATTTATATCCTCTAGTAACTTTTCTTATATATATTCCTGGGATTAAATTGACAGATATAGCCTTACTTCCACAACTTATATTCTCTCTCATTTTATTTGCATTGGATATAAAGGTCTCTTAAAACAGTTATAGGTTCAATAGGATCCTTTCAACTTAAATCTAGTATACCCATGTACACTTTTCAAAACTTTAATGCTCATACATTTAACAACAATCAATTGTCCTTTTGATTTTTTTCTTTTAACTACCTGTGCTTCTTAAATTTGTATTCACTATAATACCATTATAATTAAAGAACAATGGCTCAGCTCGCAAACATTTTCTCAACAAATACTTCTCTATAACATCTAAAACTTACAACTTAGACCATGCAGTATTTATTTTTCATTCTACATATATGCTATTCATAAAGTAGTTTATTATCCATCAGTAAACCATATAAAAATCTCATAAATTGCGGCAGTATCCATATTCATAAACCAGCTCGTCCATACTGACTATCCACGTCTCTCCCTATGGAAGTTTGCATCCAGTCTTTTCCTGCTGTTTCTTTTTTTTTTCTTATGTCATCTGCTTATCTTTTTTCTGCTGTCCTACTTTTCTTTTGTCTGTCGTCTCTGCCATTTTCTTATATATATATATATTCTTTGGCTATCACTGGTCTCTTGGCTTATAAATTTTTCATTTCATTATATGGCGTCATACAATCCAATCAATCACAATACTATTTAAATGTTAAATAGGCATTACTATATGTATTTATACCTGTACATATGATACAATCTTCTTTTGAATCATCTCTATATATATATATTTTTTTCTTCTATAAATTATACTGATACTGTGCTTGTGAATCACTGTTCATCCCAACGGATACCAACATCTCACTTTCAATCTAAGTTACATTTGCAGTGATTAACTTGTGTTCACAAGATATTGAGGATTTTTCCTATTCTTCTTTTTTTTTTTTTTTACTTATATATTCCTGTCATAGCTATACCGAAATCGCCATGCACTGTCCTCTACAGTACAGTAGATTCACAGAAGATAATTGGAAGTGTGGCACAGTATAGGAGTGCTATCTTCATAAAACTGACTAACTTCAGTCTCATCCTATTTGGTAACAAAGTTATATTAAATAAAACAAACCACATGCTTATAAGGGCACAGCATAAAACACCAACAATCAGTGTTCGATATGCTCAGTTTTTAAAAATATTGAAAAATGGCTTGATAATGATGGCGACTCACCGAATTATTTCACCACCTGGTGCATGTCCCGGGACTCGTATTTATACACACACTAACACTGTCTGATGTTATTGAATAGTTTACACAGTGAAGTCCTTAGTTTTGTTCACTTTAATTTGCTATTTGAATTAATAATTGAGACAAAGCACTCGCAGCCGCGTTCTCGATCTTGATGTTCAAGCGACAGTGGCGCTCAGTGCGCATGCGGCCGCATGCGTAAACTCTCGAGTTTGTTCGAGTACAGGTGGGCGGGAGTTTTTAAAATCAAGCCATTATTACAAAACCCAACATTTCCCCCCACCGAAATCCGCCAGGATTTCCCAGTTACGATACCAAGTGGAACTTGAATTAGTTTAATAAAGTCCCTAATAGGTATGTGATATAAGTAAATAAATGCGTATAGATATCAGTGTTAAAAATATTGAATATATAGATATACTTAGAGATAAGTGGACTGTATAAAATTTATAAATATATTGTATTTTTTTTTTTTTTTTTTTTTTTTTTTATAAGTATTGTTAATCTGCATCCTGATCCAATGGAAGTGGACTTACTTTAGAAACCGGACGTGTAAACTCGTGATTATTAGCTGTACGTATAGTGATCACACGTACTATGCCATCAGGACCTTTATGTAATTTTGAAACGCGACCCAATGACCATTTCAGTGATGGTGCATCGGAATTTATAAGTACAAGATCACCGATATTCAGATTACGACAGTTGGTAAACCACTTTTGACGATGTTGTAAAGTATGTAAGTAATCTTGTCTCCAGAGCTTCCAAAACTGCTGTGACAGTTGTTGGACCAACTGCCAACGGTTCAGATAAGAGACAGACAAATCTGTAATATTATACTCGGGGACTGTCAAGAGTTCCCGACCTATAAGAAAATGAGAGGGAGTCAGCACCTCAAACTCATTGGGGTCGCTAGACAAGGCACAGAGGGGCCTTGAGTTAAGGACTGCTTCGACACGAGAAAAGAGTGTACTGAGTTCTTCAAACGACAGAGCGCGAGTGCCTATAGATCGTTTCAAATGCAATTTTGCCTGCTTGATCACGGATTCATAAAGACCTCCAAAGTTACTTCCAGCTGGGGGATTATATCTCCATTTTACACCTCGAAATAGAACCCCATCTGACAGACTATTCGAATTTTTATTAAGGAAATCTGTAACCTCTTTCAGTTGTTTTCCAGCAGATATAAAATTAGTGCCATTATCTGACACTATAGAATTACAAAGGCCTCGTCTTGCCGTGAAGCGGTCAAAGCATGCGAGAAAGCACTCTGTACTAAGAGAAGACAAGACTTCCAAGTGTACCGCACGTGCGGTGGAACAACAAACGAAAACGCACAAATAACACTTCGATGTGCGAGCATTCTTACGGGTGGATTCCTTAATAAGAAAAGGTCCGCCTATGTCTATACCTACTGTATGAAATACATGAACATCTTGAGAGCGATATTTAGGTAAATCACCCATTATAGGCTGTCGATTTGTAGGAGACACCCTAAAACAGGCTACACATTTGACTGTGCGTGATCGAATAGCGCTACGTGCTGAAACGATCCAATATTTTTGAGTAATCAAACTTTGAAGAGTTCGAGGACCCACATGTAAATAAATTTTATGATAATAATCAATAAGAATTTTAGTAAAATTTGTACTCTTTGGCAGAAGTAACGGATGCTTCTTCGGATAACTTAAATTTGATTGAGAAAGTCGACCCCCCACCCTGAGGAATTGACTGGAATCTACGAAGGGGTTGAGCTTTCTTAACGAATGATTACAAAGACCACCCTTTGATAAAGACGAAATATCGTTTGAAAAATGACGTGTCTGAACGGCTTTTATCAAGCTGTCATGTGCTTTCCTAATGTCAGCAATTGAAAGTGATCTTTTCGAAGCAGTGGATTTGCAGTTATCAATAAAAAGATAGCATCTTGCTACAATATTGACCAATTTAACAAAATTTGAATACCTTTCCGTAAGACTATAAATTAAATTATCTGAGTCAGGTTCTGTGGTAATAAGTACTGGCATTTTTGTACTCTTAAGTTCAGGTGGATTAACATCACGAAATTCATCAATAGTCTTAATAGGCCACTGTGATGGGTCCAGATTAAGCCAGTCAGGCCCGTTAAGCCATTCATGCATAACAATTAATGCTGATGGTAAGGCACCGCGAGAACAAATATCAGCTGGGTTAGAAGCACCACTCACATGATGCCAGCATTGACTAGGTACACTATCATTAATTTTGGACACCCTAGTTGAAACAAAAGTTTTGAGACTTTGGCATGGCGTGTTGAGCCATGACAAAACAACGGAAGAATCGGTAAACAACAAGGTGTCATTAACTGTTAATCGATCATGTAGAATTGACTGGGTATATTTTACTAATTTAGCCAACAAATGAGCAGCCATTAGCTCTAGACGGGGTATGGTAACAGTCTTTAAGGGCGCGACCTTAGATTTAGCAATAACTAGACTGTTTTTACTTTCACCATCTGCGTTATTGGATCGAATATAAACAACCGCGGCATAACCAAGAGTCGAGGCATCGCAAAACCTAGAATCTGACAATAATTATAGCGAGATACCTTGATATGGCGATCATGTTTTAATTTTGATAATAATGATAATTCATTGACATATGTCCGCCATCGAGCTTCAAGGTCAAAAGGTAAGGTTTGATCCCAACCTAATTGTCGAGCCCATAGTTCCTGCATGAAGCACTTTGCATAAAAAACACACGGAGCCGCAAAACCTAGGGGATCAAATAGTCGACCAATCTGGGACAAGACTGTTCGTTTTGAAATGACAGGATTAGGCGAAGTAGTAGCGAATGTGAACATATCACTCGCTGGCAACCATTGAAGTCCCAACACCTTGATAGACATGTTGGTATCATCATCGAATGCAACTGGCGTTTCGCGATGAGCCTCATCCAGGTGCTCCACGACTTCAGGACAATTGCTCGACCATTTTCGGAGTATAAAACCACCAGCCTTCAAGAGATTAATTAGGTCCGTCTGAAGCGCTATCGCCTCTCTGACGGTAGCTACAGACCAAAGCAAATCATCCATAAAAAAGGCCCGTTTTAAAATGGGTGAAGCTAACGGAAATCGCTCTACTTCGTCATGCGCTAAAGTATGAAGTACTTTAATAGCTAAATATGGACAACTAGCAACGCCATATGTCAATGTATTCAACTGATATATTTGTATAGGTTGATCTAAAGAGTAACGCCATAAAATATGTTGATACGGACGTTGACTCTCATCGAGAGTTATCATCCTATACATTTTACAAACATCTGCAGAGAGACATATTTCATGAAGACGAAAATTTATTAATAGTTCTACAATGTCAGCTTGAAGTTTAGGACCCGGTAACACCAAATCATTCAGCGAGTTATTATTTGAAGTCTTGCCAGAAGCATCAAATACTACGCGATGAGATGTCGTGGTGCTTGTTGGCTTGATGATGCAAAAATGCGGGATGATATATTTCGAATCCACGTTCTGGACATCACCAAGACAAGTCATATGACCGAGATCCTCATACTCGCGCATAAATTTATGATACTGAACTTTCAACTCAGGATCTCGTTTCAGTTTCAATGAAATCGACGAGTTGCCATTTGACGTGTGGAAAAATCTTCAAAAGACCGTCACCCCACCGGAGGGACTGAACTTTCAACTCAGGATCTCGTTTCAGTTTCAATTCCAAGTTATGAAATCGACGAGTTGCCATTTGACTCGAGTCGCCTAATTCAACCGAGGGACGAAACGGATACTTGACTACATATCTACCCGAGTCGTCGCGTCGATAGTCTTTCAGGAATAGACTCTCTGCTAATTCCTCCTCTGGACTACGGAGAGGTGTATCAGTCGGCATATTCTCAACTTCCCAAAAGGAGTGCATTATTTGATCGAGATTTATGGAAAGTCCGCAAAACGTACCACTCCGACTGGAGTCAGCAGGCAGTTCTCCGTCTCTGACAGTATCCGTATGATTAAGCTCAACCTGTCCCAATATAATATATCCAAATATGGAACCCATCGCGACAGGCATCCCTTGGTAACGAGAAAATATCTTATCGCCATTGTAGATATAAGGAAATAGATCACTAGCAATTAATAATTCGACTGGCGCAGGTTTATAAAAATACGGATCAGCTAACGTTAAGTGCTGAAACTCCACAACAGTCCTCTGAGGGAGGTGCACCGTAGGTAAGTTACCTGTAATAGCTGAAACGATAACCGCATCGGTTGACAAGATAGGACCGGTACCGTGTAGCGGCTTAATTTTACATGTACTTAAACCATATTCGCGTACTGGGTTACCACCTAGACCGCTAGGTTTAAAATTACATTTACGTCTCGACAGTCCGAGGCGCTTGATACAGTCTTGAGTTATGTAGCTCGACATAGCGCCGCTATCTATTATAGCACGTACGGGTTGGTACTGGCCCCAACAATCTGCGACGTGTATAACTGCGGTGCCGAGCAAGACAGTCAAGTCCGCTGAACATGTCAATGTAACCGCACTAGGATTCGAACTTGCAACAGAATCAATGTGCAAAGTATGATGATGCTTTTTCTTGCAGATCGTACAACGTACCTTAGATGGACAGTCGTCAACAACATGCTCTCGTAAACAATTTTCACACAGATTCATTTGTTTAATTTTGTCGAGACGCTGCATCGGAGTCAGGTCGTTGTAGTCGATACATCGATATATAGAATGCATCTTTTTGCAATACAAACACTCAATGGATTTATTAGATTTTACAGAGTGATTTGTATTGACAACAGCTGACGACAAGGAAGGCCTTGTACGTCGTAAATTTGAATTATTAGAATTATAAGGGTCATTGACCTTTGACTGGCTTTTTGAGTACGTTACACTTCTAGTAGTAGTGGAATTTGTAGCACTCATTGACATCTCGAGAACGCGCACTTGCTTTTCTATAAATATAATTAAATCACTAACAGTAGGTATTTCGTCCTGCTCCAATTCACGCTCCAACTCACGCCTGGTCACGGAGTCGAGATTACGCAAAGCAACATAAAATAACATAAATCCTGACAAGTCGGTAATATCAAGTAACTGAAGTGCCTTAATATTTTCTTGAAACGTCTGTAAGAAACTATTAAGTCCAGTGACTGATTCATTTACTAATGGTTTAAATTTGAAAATATTATCTAGATAAGTAGTTGCCAATGCCCGTTTATTCTCGTACCGTTTAACCAACGCGCTCCAAACTATCTCATAATTGTCCGATGTAACCGGCATCGACTTAACAATCGTCAACGCATAACCACTGACAGCTGACAACAGATAGTAAAATTTCTCAATATTTGCTATGTCTTTGTTATTGTGAATTAGTCTAGAGTAGGTATCCCTAAAGGTCGGCCAACTTTCCAATCGGCTGTCAAAGGGAAAAATCTCCAGTTTGGGTAACCTAGGTTTAACACAAGCACTAACAGCATCGCTGGATTGTGTATTATTTGTAGTATTATTTTTATTCAAACTATCGGCAACACTACGAATGAAAAAATATATCTCGTCAAAACTAGCTATCTCTTTGTATGAGGGAACATAATCAGGAAAGAATTTCTTTTTCAAAACTGTAATATTGAGAATACTATGTTCGAACTTTTCCCGCCATGATGACATTTCAGTACAACGAACATTAAATTCGTTTGTCAACTCAGGTTTGTCTCGAACATTTTTTGAAATCTGATATAAAGATTGCAATCTCAAGAAACACATCTCTTTTGCAGTAATATGTGGTTGCACCAACTTATCATAATCCTCCTTGGTGGATTCACCGTCAAGTTTAGGGGGCATTTTTATGAACGTTTATTTTACTTGATTTATTGTAGGTCAATAGCACAACGCAAGACAAAACGCAATGGCGGCTGTATGTCGTGATCAATTTTACGCAAATAAATATGAAATTAATATGATGAATTACTACGTTTGGAACGGAATTTTATATTGGATTAGGTTATATACTTTATAACAATGGGTTTTAACGAGGTCTCACACTTATAACTTATGTATTAACTGAGATATAAACGAATAACTTTTCAACAATAAGGTTGGTTATTTACCGGTTTTATATTATAACCAAAACCTATTAAATATGTGTATTTACCTAATGTAGACCAATAAATACGTGTAAATAAGTATATATTTAGTTGTATTGATTTCGTAACTGGTCAAATCCAGGCTCGAATGGCCAAAATGTTCGATATGCTCAGTTTTTAAAATATTGAAAAATGGCTTGATAATGATGGCGACTCACCGAATTATTTCACCACCTGGTGCATGTCCCGGGACTCGTATTTATACACACACTAACACTGTCTGATGTTATTGAATAGTTTACACAGTGAAGTCCTTAGTTTTGTTCACTTTAATTTGCTATTTGAATTAATAATTGAGACAAAGCACTCGCAGCCGCGTTCTCGATCTTGATGTTCAAGCGACAGTGGCGCTCAGTGCGCATGCGGCCGCATGCGTAAACTCTCGAGTTTGTTCGAGTACAGGTGGGCGGGAGTTTTTAAAATCAAGCCATTATTACAAAACCCAACAATCAGGAATTCTCATAAATATATAACGGTTGTATAGAATGGGAACGAATTTCCATGCATGGAAAGTTATGCAGCCTATTAATAACCACATTACCAAGGTCATCAGCAAAGTTTTCTAGAATATCCATATCTCTTTACTTTCCTAACAATCTTGTCTGTCTGTGTCTCATAATTTTCCTCTATAATAATTTTAAAGCTTATGTACTTTGAATATCTTAACATTGCCTCCCACAGAGACTATTTAATAATAACTAATTAATATACAGAAACTTCATTAGTCAAATCATAAATTATTTTATAATCCTGTAGTATACAAATACATAAAAGGTAAGTTACATAAACCATTTAAAAATAGTATCCAATTTTTCCTTTCTCCTCTATTTCACCATATCACAGTTTACATGTATTCACTTAATTCTCTCCCATCTGTCCATACCTATATACAACAAAAGAGTGCTATGCACTCATTTATTTCCATTGTCCTGCCATAATATCTGAATTATAAAGTTTATTATCCAAATTTCACAATTCTAGACCACACTGTTTGACACAATCCATGTGCTAACTTCAAGATGAGTTCATTATTAACTCATGAATGCTTTAAATCAGTTATTATCATCTTCTGATATATATATTTATTTATATTATTATTCAATAATATATTCTATTTGTTTTTTTTTCTTTATTATCTGTACTTCACAAATATATAATACAATTTGAATTTAAATAATTATGATTTCCTCCTTGGTTCACATTTCAATTCCAATACAGATTTAACAATGAATCTGTCCACTTTATAGTTTCTTAGTACTGTCATTCTACAAATGACACTAAATAATAAAACTCAATGGATAACTTAAGCTCAGATCCTTGCAGCAAATCTTCAGTTCATTAGCTTATGCAGTACACAAGATTGGACAATATAGCAATACATTGCAATATATTACAATAGTCAATTTTCATTATTGTGATAACAATTGTCTAATGTTGTACATATTCATATTATAAAATCATGACATTTTGTGCAATTTACTGTATGGAGAGTTATAACTCATCAAAAGGCAAATACTCTCACTGTTGCGACTCAATATATATATCCAAACATTCTGTATGTACACAAATATTAACTTATTTCCAAAAACTTTTATTCGTATTCATAACACAAATAGTAAATTTAAAGACAAGCTTGTTGCTCAAGTATTGCTTAGAAAATTCAACAGGTTTCTTGTACAATCAATAATACAATCAAGAGCCAACAACATTCATTTCTGGCTTTACCAAAAGCTTTTCTTTAGATCAAAAGACAACTTCATAAATTATAAAACTAAACTAAAGTCAACAGGTCTTTTGTACAATCAAGACCCAACAACATCCATTTCTGGCTTTACCAAAAGCCTTTCTTTAGGTTAAAAGACAACTTCATAGTTTACAAAACTGAACCACGTAAGAATAGTCTTACCTGTAATCTATCACTTACTAACATATCACATATTAATTGGGTGCTTATAAATTACAACAATCACTTACTAAACATTGTCTCAACTGACAAATGTACATAGCTACAGGTACCTGCACAGGACCTTTAAGTACCTTTATTGATCAACAATGGCTGCTAAGGGCCATTCTAATGAATTTCAAGAGAAGCATCAAAGAAGTGAACCAATTGCTCAAACATATAATACATTCTATATGAGCATACATATAATATATAATTCCAGCATAATATGACACCTTTGAGGAATTCAATATCATTTCTAGGTGCTTTATCAACACATTAATAATCAATATCATATGATTATGATAACCTTGAGGATCCTAATAGATCTCAATTGGATATTATACTAAATAATGATTAAATAAGGAACTATTAATAATAATAGTTTACAGTTATTCGGTTTTTTTAACATTGGAGTTTACTACCAATTGTTAGCCATTGCTATATATATGTATATTTATAAAATTCAAAACACAGCAAGAAATAAATATAATAATTGTACTATCAGAGTTAAGTACTATTTTCACTGAGAGCTTCACAGCTAATCATGAGATAGCATCTAAAATGTCTTTAATATGTAATATTATGAAATATAACATGTTATGTAGCTTGTATCAGTTTATGTCAACAATATACTGTGTCTATCTATATTAATATGCTTTATTAATTCATTAATAAACACATATCAAAGTATCAAGCAATATAATATATATATGACAGTATCTCAATTTGGGAAATAAACACAATCAAGACATATACCTGGACTATGCCTGTGATTGTCATTTATCTGAAATGGGATCATCAAACATATATGTGTACCTATGTAAAGAAATAATAACAATTCTTCAATTCAATTCATGTAGAACAAACACACAAAACTGAACAGTAAGTTTGACTAATTTACTGTGAATTAGCAACAAACTCAGCAATACCATTACACTGTTTATATGTATAACATGGTATGTGTTCTCATGTTCAACCTGTATGTCAACATAGTTAATGTAACTGTTTCTAATCTGTTGATATCCTATCATACTCTATCATAGGCATTAATAACATAACAATAGTTACTCTGTATTTTAAACTTAATGTATTCATAATACTTCTTTCTTAGGTATATTGTATACCTCAATATCGTGCTACATGTCATGTCATTACTCTCGCAAGTTATCGTACATACTAAATCTATTTAATATGTAGAAAGCAATTCATCCAAAAGTTCAATAAAACAAGTGAGATACTGCGTTTAATGGTATGCGTGTTATTAACGTAAATTCACTTACCACAACTTCTAGTCAGAATTACCTTACGGTCGAATTTGTAGGCGGGATTGGTACCGCTTCTGAACTTTTATAATCACTAGTATCCTGACGACTTAGGCGTAATGCCGGTTAGTCAGGGAGAGAAACACCTCAATGCCTACAATATTCACAATTACCTATGTCAGCACTGCACTAATTTGGTTCAAATAAAAACTCAAGCTTACTGTCGAAAAAACTCAATTTAATGTTTTTCTTCAAAGACATATGGCAAACAACAAAAACGAAAAGGTAGCGAGAACTAATTTTCTCTGTGGCGCCATCTAGTTTAATTTATACGAACTAACATCTTCATCTGGGTATTACTATTAGACATTCCGCCCACCAAGAACTAGTTCTTATATAATAATAGAAAATTAACCAAAGTTTAAAATTATACAATAATATGATGGCCGCCCACCGTAACAAAGTAAGAAAACAAATATAAACAAACTATTAACTAAAATATGCAAGTTTACATAGCAAATAAAATAACTAAAATAAACGCTAACATAAAAATAAACTAAATATCCATATCATTGAGTATCTCAGATTTAGGCAGGAAACATAGTTTATTGCACGGTCTTTTGAGATAACCATTTTTTGTTTTTACTGTAACAACACGAGTAATGTTGTCTTTCCCTGTGTGCTTCTCGACAATTACACCAAGTAGCCACTTCGCTGGTGGTAGATTCTGATCCTTAATTATAACAACATCACCATTCTCCGGTTCACTTCTTTTCATAGTCCACTTAAATCGTTGATTTAATGTTACAAGGTATTCGTCAGACCATCTCTTCCAAAAATCATTTAACATTTTTTGAATCAATTTCCAACGTTGAAGGCCCGTGACATGCTTTTTAGAGTAATCTTCATCTGGAATAAGGGTCAGGGGTTCTCCAACCAGGAAATGACCGGGAGTAAGTGGTAAAGGATCGTCTGGACTATCACTCAATTGAGACAGTGGTCGAGAGTTCAGACATGCCTCTATTTGTGTAAGTACGGTAGATAGCTCCTCGTATGTCAGTGTAGTCTCTCCTATAACTCGTTTTAGGTGCCCCTTTGTGGAGCGCACGCCGGCCTCCCAAAGCCCCCCAAAATTAGGAGCTTGGGGTGGTATATAGTGCCACGTGGTCCCTTCATTGGCCAATAACGAGGAAACTTCTTTTGGAAAATCTGATACTGCTTTATTAAACATTGCTCTTAATTCCTTATCGGCACCAATAAAGTTGGTGCCATTGTCACTGTATAAATCCTTACAGTAACCTCTTCTAGATACAAATCTTCTAAAAGCTGCTATAAAGCCTTCAGCTGATAAATTAGAAACTGCTTCTAAATGAATTGCGCGTGTAACCATACAAATAAAAATACAAATATAGCCTTTATATGACTTTAAACCGCGACCTGGGGCACATCTGATTTTTATATATCCTGTAAAATCTACACCTGTAGATTTAAATGCTCTTTCAGGTTTCAGTCTTACTGACGGGAGTTGGCCCATAAAGATATTTCTTTGCTGTCGCGAATATCTAATACATACAGTACAATTTCTGTAGCTCTTCTTAACGTGTTCTCTCGCTCTTAATATCCAGAACTTTGATCTTAAATAATGAAGCATCGATAATGGTCCTCCGTGCAATGTTTTTATATGTGCATCCAAAATTATTAGTTTTGTGAGATGACTTGTAGCGGGCAATATCATAGAATGTTTTTTATCAAAACTTTCTTGAGAATGCATGATGCGACCACCGACTCTGAGAATACCATTTTCGTCAAAAATGGGACAAAGAGTATGCAATTTGCTGGATTTAGATGTAGATCCTTTTAATTTTAGCTGTTGAATATCGTCCTTAAAATATATATTTTGCGTTTCCTTTACACATAATTCTAAAATCTTTTCCATTTCTTCTGATGTTATACATTCTGGAATTACCCTTAATTCTTTTGGTATTTTCCATAATGATACTCTTTTGCAATAAGATAATACTCTCAACATTTTCTGTAAACTTGAAAATCTTGTACACAAAAAATCTTCCTCTACTCTCACTTCAATAGTCATAGCTTTAATAGGCCTTTGTTCCTCTGTAGTTACAAAATCTTCTGGCTTACTTATTTTATACTCATTTATCTCCTTTAGCCAATCTGGCCCATACCACCATAATTTGTGATTGCTTAATTCCTTTGCTGAAAGTCCTCTTGAGGCACAGTCAGCAGGGTTGTGCTTAGTATTGACATAGTTCCATTTGTCTCGATCTAGCATAGTCAATATCTCTGATACTCTATTGCTCACAAACGTCGTCCAACGACTTGGCTCACCACGAATCCACGCTAGAGTCACAGTAGAATCCGACCAAGCGTATAAATTTTCCCTTGCAATACTCATAACTTGTGATACTTCAAACATTAATTGCGTAGCAAGAAGTGCTGCGCACAACTCTAGTCTTGGTATTGATACTTCCTTCTCTACGGGCGCAACTCTTGTCTTCGCTGTTATCAAATGTACTATAGCATAGCCTGATTCGTTTTTAATTTTGATATATATAGCAGCAGCAAATGCTGTTTGTGAAGCATCTGAGAATGCGTGTAATTCTACTTCATCCGTTCTTTTTACTTGCAGCCATCTTGGGATAATTATAGCTTTAACGTTGATTAAATCCCTTCGAAAGTCGAGCCACATTTTCAACAATTCAGGTGAGAGATCATCATCCCAAGCCAAGCCAGATTTCCATAATTGTTGAATATATATTTTAGCAGTAATAATCACTGGCGCGATCCATCCCAAGGGATCATACAATCTGGCTATATCAGATAATACTTTTCGCTTTGTAATCGGCATTTCTGATACTGGCAACTCAAGTGTATATTCAAAATTATCAGTATCTTTATTCCAACAGATCCCTAGTACTTTTATCATGTTATTTTCTTTAAATACCACTGACTGATCTGATCTCTGTTTGTCAGTTTTAATATGATTTAGCAATTTCTCACTATTAGTACACCATTTTTGTAAATGAAATCCTCCAGCCAACATCAATTCTTTTAATTGTTCATAAATTTCAATACTTTCCTTTTCTGTTTCACTACCAGACAGTAAATCATCCATATAAAAATCGTGTAATGTTATCTTCGCTGCTATTGGATACTTAGACTGCTCATCAATAGCTAATTGTTGGAGACATTTTACAGCAAGGTATGGTGCGCAAGCAGTGCCAAAGGTAAGTCTTACTAGTTTATAACATTTTATTGGCTGATTTGAATTTGATCTCCATAAAATTCTTTGACAGTCTGTATCATCATTATGCACACGAATCTGTCGGTACATTTGTACAATGTCAGCTACAATACAGTAAGTATGTTTTCTCCACCTCATTAAAATATGCCTCAAGTCTTGTTGTAGTTTAGGACCTATCAAAAAACAATCATTCAGAGAAACATTATTGCTTCCCTTGCAGGATGCATCAAAAACGCATCGTACTTTGGTTGTCTCTTTATCCTCCCTTACAACTGCATGATGGGGGAGATAAACTGCTTTAGAACTATTCTTTTGTTCAGTAATTTCTACCATATGACCTTGTATAATATAATCTTCGATGACGTTTACATATTTTTCATACAAGTCTGGATCCCTTTTCAATTTCTTTTCTAATAGTTGAAATCTCCGTAATGCAATGTTTCTAGTTTCACCTTTAAAACATTGTGGATTTTCTTCTTTAAAAGGTAGTTTTACCATATACCGTCCGTTATGGTCTCTGGTTGTCGTTTTTTCAAAAAAGTCTTCACATGACCTTTCTTCTTTTGTAATTTTCTTTTCTATACTTTCTGGCCCTCTCTCTATTTCCCAGAACTTGGCTAAGAGTTGATCTTCCTTCACTTGTAGATGAAGATTGATAATTCTAGGATTTGATTGATTAATATTATTAATTCTTCCCGATAGTATCCAGCCTAATTGCGTATTTTGTGCAATTAGACTACGTTCACCTGGATGTTTTTTAAGACCATTTAAAATTATTTTAGTTAGTATGTCAACACCCAAAATAATGTCTATTTTGCTAGGTACTCCAAACTGAGGATCTGCCAGTGATAAATTCTCAAGTTCTGGCCAGTCCGTGATCAAAGTTGAATTATTAGGTAGAAAAGATGTCAATGTACTCAAAACATATGCGTTAACAGGTATGGAAAGTGAATTAAAGCGTGATCCTAGTACGAATGACACCATACTTTTCGTGCGAGTCTTTCCATCACCCACTCCACTTATAAGACCGTTTACGGCAGATCTTTTAAGGCCCAAAGCTTGCACTGTAGCTTCGTTCACGAATGATGCCTCGGAACCTTGATCAATTAGCGCTCGTACAATTTGACAATATCCATTGCTTGATTTAATCTTCACTAGAGCTGTTGCTAATAATATTTCGCCTTGTGTTTCTTGTGCAAAATGAGTTGATATTTTAGTTTCCTTTTCATTAGTAACTTGCTCATTTGGCTCCTTGCTTTCGTTAGGAGTTGATTCTATTTTTCTCTCAAGGTGCAACAAGGAGTGATGTCGTCTGCCGCAACGTCGACAGCAAGTTGATTGACGGCAAAACTTAACAGAATGATTATGTGCCAAACAGTTGAAACACAGTCTCTTTGATTGTACAAACTCTGTCCTTTCTTCAGGAGACTGGTTGCCAAATTGTTTGCACTGATATAACATGTGTGGTCTGGAACACATAGTGCAGATACTATTACGTGTATTGGTTGCTACATTTTCAATTGCAGAATGAAAAGATTTTTGTTTGATTATTTGTTTATGTGGAGCAATCATTTCTAATGTCCTGAAGCGTGTTTCTAAAAATTTGGTTAGATCTGACCAAGTCGGCAATGTATCAGAATCAGATTGGCTTACATATACTTCCCACTGCTTCCGTGATTCTTGATCAAGTTTAGAGACAATTAGATAATTGATGATGACATCCCAGTTTTCAATTTTTATGCCTAAATTATTTAAGGACTTCAGACACGAGTTGGTTGTATCCAATAATTGTTTCAAACCAGTTGCCGATTCGGTCAGTATATTTCTTTGTGTAAATAGTTTCTTCATTATCTCATTTGTATTATATCTTAAATTGTTATATCTTGTAATTAATTGCTTCCATGCTTCTGTATAATTGTTCTCTGTGGTTGACAAATTTTTAAGCAGACTAGCTGGCTCTCCGGATAGGCTGCTCTTTAAATAATGCAGCTTTTGTACTGCACTTAGATTTCCATTTTCATGAATGAGAGAGACGAACATGTCATGATAGGCCTGCCAGTCTTCGTATCCGCCTGAGAATAAGGGCAAATTGATTTGGGGTAGCCTCACCTCACACGATGATGTAGTGGGCTGAGTAACTGTACTATTACTCTGCTTTGATGCCACAGAGGTTGTTGGTAGAATTCGCTTAAGATCGTCCATCAATTTAACCTTGTATTCCAAATAAACATCTTCAAAATCATCGAACATTTCATTTCTAAAATACAGTAGTCTTTGTTTATCTTCGGCTGTAATCTTGGCAATAATTTCTGTATGTTGATTAAAGAAGACTGTATATAATTTCTCTAAATGATCCATTCTAGCTTCAATAAACGATTGTGTAATTCTCTCTTTAGGTGATTTTTTGTAATTTCTGAATGCTTTTTTCAAATGTTCTAATTGATCTTCTTGTTTCAAACAATTTGACTCCATTTTGAAAATTTAGTATCGAATAATGCACTTGAACACGAATAATGCACTTGAACACGAATAATGCACTTGAATTATTGTTAAGCGATCTTTATTTTTAATTGTTCATGTGTTTTAATAATCGTTAACAAAGTCTTAGTATGATAATCACTGCTAGAAACAACATTAAATTTCTCTAAGATATAGTTCAGCAATTTTCAAAGTCAAAGACAGAAGACATCAAATTTTACCAAGTGTCTAAAATTGTTCACTATTTACTAAGTTCAAAGTTTCAAACTACACAGAAATTTTCTAAGTGTTTTTTAGTGCAAATTATTCTAAGTGTTTTTTACACTGTAATTTTTCTAAGTGTTTTATTTTTCACTGAAATTTTCTAAGTGTTTTTTAACGAAAATTATTCTAAGTGTAATTTTAATCCAAATTTTTCTAAGTCTTTATCACTGATCACAACACTTCTTCTTTTTTCCACTGATTGTTCACTTTACTCACTATTTTCTAAGTTCTTAAAACTGTTTTTCCCGGGTTTCGGCACCAGATGTCAGCACTGCACTAATTTGGTTCAAATAAAAACTCAAGCTTACTGTCGAAAAAACTTATTTTAATGTTTTTCTTCAAAGACATATGGCAAACAACAAAAACGAAAAGGTAGCGAGAACTAATTTTCTCTGTGGCGCCATCTAGTTTAATTTATACGAACTAACATCTTCATCTGGGTATTACTATTAGACAACCTATCTCTTATTTGTTTTTATAATAATATAAACACTTTCGCTCCAACTCCCGCTGCCTACGTTCAATTATCCGTCATCCACTTGTCAATGTCATATAGATTACTTTGGCTCTGGCCTCTGACGTTCCGTTTCAGGTTACATGATTATTGACTTTACCATTTTTAATTAATGGTGTGTCACACGATAGTTAACAGTACATACACCAAAATAACATATTTTACAATTTTTGTCTGTCTGTCTGTTTGTTCCGGCTAATCTCTGAAATGGCTGGACCGATTTTGACGGGACTTTTTTTGGCAGGTAGCTGATGTAACAAGGAGTAACTTAGGCTACTTTTATTTTAGAAAAATAAAGTTAAAAACTACGTGGACGAAGTCGCGGGAACAGCTACTGTATAATATATTAGAGATACCTACGTGTTTTTTTATTGATGACTAGCTGTACACGGGATTTCGTCCGTGTGGAATTTCACTTTATTTTTCTAAAATATAAGAAAATAAATTCCACGCGGACGAAGTCGCGTGTACAGCTAGTTGTCGGTAGTCTAGCGATTTATCTAGCACACCGCTTTGATTCCTGCTTGGTGGTCGAGGGTTCGATTCCTCGCACGCTGCAAACATTTGTATTTATGAGTATGATTGTTTGTAACGGTCTGGGTGTTTTCTATGTATAGATAATATATATGTATTTACGAAAAAAAATCTTTGTATTTATATCAGTTGTCTAGTACCCATAACATAATCTTCAGCTAGCTTAACTTGGGTCTAGATGAAGCTTTGTGAATTGTCCTGCGATTACTATTATTACTATAATAAATCTTTTCAAATCAGCCGATGTTTATTTTTGCCATAATACGTGCTGTTACCATGTGATAATATTACGTACGTACTTATTACTGTTTTAAATGTGATGCGTTCATTATTTATATTTCCTTTGAATTAAAGACAAATGTATATATATATATATATATATATATATATATATATATATATATAAACACCTCTTTGGGCACTTTGTTGATCACGCCACAACCTACACACTTGCTGATTCCACCTTTTGCACTGAATAACTTGACTCCTATCGCGTATATCTCAGGCGGTATGGCAACGTCGCATTCTATTTTGCGATGTGGCCATATATATTCGTCGATAGTACGATATACTCGACACATTTTTTACTAATAATTCGTGCATGACTGGCTCCGAACGGCTAAATTTTTGGTATACACAAAGACTTTTTGGCTCTGAATATATTCCAAAAATCAATTAATTATGTTGATCACTTTATATACTGGTCCTTACTGCGATACTTATTTTCATCCGAATATATATAGATACCGTAACGGTCTATCAATTATGAATTTATTAATTTACTAATATTGATATTTTATATTCGCAATGCTCCATACATGCAAGCTCCAGCAACGGTGGAGGCAGGGTCCCCCCTGCACCGTACACCGCACCCCGCGCACACAAACAAATTAGATATTTTTTGAATACACAAAGACTTTTTGGCTCTGTATATATATTTCAAAAATCAATTAATTGTGTTGATCACTTTATATACTGGTCCTTACTGCGATACTTATTTTAATCCGAATATATATAGATACCGTAACGGTCTATCAATTATGAATTTATTAATTTACTAATCTAGATATTTTATATTCGCAATGCTCCATACATGCAAGCTCCAGCAACGGTGGAGGCAGGGGGGAAGCAGGGGGACCCTACACCGCACCCCGCGCACACAAACAAATTAGAATAAATTAAATTCATAAGATTATTTATATATTTCGACTGCCTCGGTGGTCACACCGCTTTACATCCGATGGTCGCGGGTTCGATTTCTCGCACGGTGCAAACATTTGTACTCATCGGTCATCGATTGTTTTCATCGGTCTGGGTGTTTTATATGTATATTATATATGTATTTACAAAATAAAAATATCTATTTATATCAGTTCAGTATCAGTCTGTGTTAATTGTCCAGGGCTATTTATTATATTTTTATAAACGGTTATCTTTTTCCATCGCACCGCTCGCTATCGACAGTGAATTCATAGAAATGTCACTCTAAAAACAAAAATAGTTTTGTGTTTTGTATTTCAAATACTAAATGCAAAATAGGTATTTTCAAAATACTTTTTCAAAATAAAGTACCTTTTGAATTTTTGTCTAAACCTCAGATATTTTATTTATTTTAGGTATATCAATCATTACATAGTGTAGTATAAAACAAAGTCGATGTCGCATCTAACAGTACATAAATAAAGAAAGAAGACTTTTTGGCTCTGATACCGTAACGGCCTATCAATTATGAATTTATTATACCTAATCTAGATATTTTATATTCGCAATGCTACATACATTGTAATATCCGCCTCCATTCATTGTAACGGTGGAGGGACTAAATAGTTGAATAAAACTGAATAAGCACTTGCTCCACTCTATAGGTACTGCGTCGTCGTCGTATGCTGTTCATTTTTCACTCGTTTTGGCGCCAAGAGAGGGTCACATAGTCGTGGTCAAGTTAAGAACTTATAATTTAATTTTGATAACAATAGATACAAGTAAAAAGTAGGTATTATATTAATGTACGTAAGTACTGAACTTAAAAATATTTATTCTTTATTGTACATTTGAAAAACTTAACACTTAAGGACTTGTACATATACACGTACATACTGCCATTTTCTCTTAAAGACATCCAGAGAAGCACTATTTATCAAATACGCGGGGTGCACCGACCTTTGACCTTATAACAACTGATTCGCGCGTAACGAATTACATTGCTACTTTTTGGTATTTTATAGTGGATATGTCACTATAAAATATTATTATTTCTTTAGATTATGACATAATAACATAGTTTACATGATTTTAAGGGAAACATACGATAAAAAAAATTCCCGTAAAATGTAAAAGATAAAAAATGGTTATTGTTGGTTATCCTTAAGAGATAGACATATACCATCATGGACTTTTTTGTTGACCTTATTTTGATACATCTCTAAGCACTAGACAATACGCATTTTCATTAAACAGTATTGTATTTTTTTTATTTCTTTAACTTTAATGCACAAACAAATTTGTACATGTGGCGGACTTAATATTTTGCCGCGTTATTTACCAGGCAACCATGAGTGGTGCAGCGAAAGATTATTGGCGGTGCACTAATATAAATAAGAAATGTCAAAAAAAGATTTATAAAGATAAGCAAAATATACATTTCTATAAAAAAATAACAATATACATACATAAATATATATGTAAATATAACCCATAAATGTATAAATAAATACATAATGATCCGATAATCAAATTATAAGTACTGTCTCAAATTGAAAGTAAGAAAAACAGAAAATATAGAGAGAACTATAGGGATATAACAGAAAGATGTGAAAAAAGGAGAAGGACAGTAAAAAAGTTACAAATTTAAATAATGTTCCCGCAATTTCTGTTTAAATGAATTTATTACATTATTATATATATTAGGCATACGACTAGCCTTATGACTGTTACTTTTTTTTTAATCTATACATCTATACATGTAAATAAAATTGGAGTGTCTGTTTGTAATATTGAAATAACCGTTTTTTACTACTTGCATATGAATATAAATACGGTACATACACCAAAATAACATATTTTACAAGTTTTGTCTGTCTGTCTGTTTGTTCCGGCTAATCTCTGAAATAGCTGGACCGATTTTGACGGGACTTTTTTTGGCAAGTAGCTGATGTAATAAGGAGTAACTTACGCTACTGTTATTTTAGAAAAATAAAATAAAATTTCACGCGGACGAAGTCGCTGGGGCCAGCTAGTCTATAGATATACCGAGATTTAATATTTAAGTTGCTATTATGTTGTTGACAAAATTTTACTGTAATGTTACTATTACGTTATCCTACACAATTTGTATTATTTTGGATGAATAAATAAATAAACAAATAATAATCTATACATATAAATAAAATTGGAGTGTCTGTTTGTAATATTGAAATAACCGTTTTTTACTAGATGCATATGAATATATATAAGGTACATATACCAAAATAACTATTTTTATAATTTTAGTCTGTCTGTCTGTCTGTCTGTTTGTTCCGGCTAATCTCTGAAATGGCTGGACCGATTTTGACGGTACTTTTTTTGGCAGGTAGCTGATTTATAAGGAGTAACTTAGGCTACTTTTATTTTAGAAAAATAAAGTTAAATTCCACGCGGACGAAGTCGCGGGAACACCTTATTTTTAATAAAAACATCTTTTTTGTGGTACTTGAGAATGTTGAAGCCTGTTGTTTGTAATATTGAAATAACCGTTTTTTACTACTTGCATATGAATATAAATACGGTACATACACCAAAATAACATATTTTACAATTTTTGTCCGTCTGTCTGTTTGTTCCGGCTAATCTCTGAAATGGCTGGACCGATTTTGACGGGACTTTTATTGGCAGGTAGCTGATGTAATAAGGAGTAACTTGGGCTACTTTTATTTTAGAAAAATAAAGTTAAAAACCACGTGGACGAAGTCGCGGGAACAGCTAGTGTATAATATATTAGAGATACCTACGTGTTTTTTTATTGATGACTAGCTGTACACGGGATTTCGTCCGTGTGGAATTTAACTTTATTTTTCTAAAATATAAGAAGTTAAATTCCACGCGGACGAAGTCGCGTGTACAGCTAGTTGTCGGTAGTCTAGCGATTTAGCTAGCACACTGCTTTGATTCCTGCTTGGTGGTCGAGGGTTCGATTCCTCGCACGCTGCAAACATTTGTATTCATGAGTATGATTGTTTGTAACGGTCTGGGTGTTTTCTATGTAGGTATAGATAATATATATGTATTTACGAAAAAAAATCTTTGTATTTATATCAGTACCCATAACATAATCTTCAGCTAGCTTAACTTGGGTCTAGATGAAGCTGTGTGAATTGTCCTGAGATTACTATTATTACTATAATAAATCTTTTCAAATCAGCCGATGTTTATTTTTGCCATAATACGTGCTGTTACCATGTGATAATATTACTTACGTACTTATTAAACTATTAACTTATTATTAAATTGTTTGTAACGGTCTGGGTGTTTTCTATGTATAGATAATATATATGTATTTACGAAAAAAATCTTTGTATTTATATCAGTACCCATAACATAATCTTCAGCTAGCTTAACTTGGGTCTAGATGAAGCTGTGTGAATTGTCCTGAGATTACTATTATTATTAATTGGTACACAGGTAAACTACTAACTAGGCCATATTGGTGTTGTTTGTTATGGTGAAAAAATTAGTATATATATAAGTTACACGTACAATTTCAAAGACTTATTTCTTGAAAACTACTGGCTATTCTGAAATAAAACTTTAGGGTTTGTATATGTAATGTTTGCATATAAAATATGATTAAAGGTTACCAGTGTATTTACACTTTTACTGAACAAACAGAGTTGTTTAATACTGAAAATATTGTGTGGAAGGCATCAATTACTTTCAGTGCATGTATAGCTTTTCTCTTTTCCTAATTATTATTATTATTAAGTTTAAAGTGGTTGAATTTTACGTAAGGGGTATTTATACATTATTTCTAATTTACCATTTATTTTAAGTTTTTTAAACTCTATTCATCGAGACCTATCTAATGAGTCCAAACACGATATTTCTGCTGTAAGTTTTCGAAGAGTATGTTCATCATCTGATAATACTGGTGCCAGCATGAAGTCAAGGTTAACAGATAACTAATTACTTTTATTTCGTCAAAATCTTTAGATTACGTATAATAAATTCATAATATCGCTACCTATTCAAATCAAAACAAGTATTAGGTACTTCATGTACTAGTATATAAATTCATCAACACACAAGTAAATGATTTTTAAATATATTCAGAGCCAAAAAATCTTTGTGCATTTAAAAAAAATTGCCGTTACGGATTCACTATTGCAGGAAATTGTTGAAAAAATATATATCGAGTATAGGTATCTACTACTATCGACGAATACATTTGGCAACAACGCATGGTCTCGGCCGGAACGGCAACATCGCATATTAGAATACAAAGATAGTGATAGAAAGAGAGAGACAGTGGAATCAGCAATATCTACGGATCGTGGCTGGATCAACTAAGTGTGCAAGTGTATATATATATATATATACATTTGTCTTTAATTCAAAGGAAATATAAATAATGAACGCATCACATTTAAAACAGTATAAATAGTTAATAATTTAATAATAAGTTAATAGTTTAATAAGTACGTAAGTAATATTATCACATGGCAACAGCACGTATTATGGCAAAAATAAACATCGGCTGATTTGAAAAGATTTATTATAGTAATAATAGTAATCTCAGGACAATTCACACAGCTTCATCTAGACCCAAGTTAAGCTAGCTGAAGATTATGTTATGGGTACTGATATAAATACAAAGATTTTTTTTTTCGTAAATACATATATATTATCTATACCTACATAGAAAACACCCAGACCGTTACAAACAATCATACTCATGAATACAAATGTTTGCAGCGTGCGAGGAATCGAACCCTCGACCACCAAGCAGGAATCAAAGCAGTGTGCTAGCTAAATCGCTAGACTACCGACAACTAGCTGTACACGCGACTTCGTCCGCGTGAATTTAACTTCTTATATTTTAGAAAAATAAAGTTAAATTCCACACGGACGAAATCCCGTGTACAGCTAGTCATCAATAAAAAAACACGTAGGTATCTCTAATATATTATACACTAGCTGTTCCCGCGACTTCGTCCACGTGGTTTTTAACTTTATTTTTCTAAAATAAAAGTAGCCTAAGTTACTCCTTATTACATCAGCTACCTGCCAAAAAAAGTCCCGTCAAAATCAGTCCAGCCATTTCAGAGATTAGCCGGAACAAACAGACAGACAGACAAAAATTGTAAAATATGTTATTTTGGTGTATGTACCGTATTTATATTCATATGCAAGTAGTAAAAAACGGTTATTTCAATATTACAAACAACAGGCTTCAACATTCTCAAGTACCACAAAATGATGTTTTTATTAAAAACAAGCTGTTCCCGCGACTTCGTCCGCGTGAAATTTAACTTTATTTTTCTAAAATAAAAGTAACCTAAGTTACTCCTTATAAATCAGCTACCTGCCAAAAAAAAGTACCGTCAAAATCGGTCCAGCCATTTCAGAGATTAGCCGGAACAAACAGAGACAGACAGACAGACTAAAATTATAAAAATAGTTATTTTGGTATATGTACCTTATATATATTCATATGCATGTAGTAAAAAACGGTTATTTCAATATTACAAACAGACACTCCAATTTTATTTATATGTATAGATGTATAGATTATTATTTATTTATTTATTTATTCATCCAAAATAATACAAATTGTGTAGGATAACGTAATAGTAACATTACAGTAAAATTTTGTCAACAACATAATAGCAACTTAAATATTAAATCTCGGTATATCTATAGACTAGCTGGCCCCAGCGACTTCGTCCGCGTGAATTTTATTTTATTTTTCTAAAATAACAGTAGCGCAAGTTACTCCTTATTACATCAGCTACTTGCCAAAAAAAGTCCCGTCAAAATCGGTCCAGCAATTTCAGAGATTAGCCGGAACAAACAGACAGACAGACAGACAAAACTTGTAAAATATGTTATTTTGGTGTATACCGTATTTATATTCATATGCAAGTAGTAAAAACGGTTATTTCAATATTGCAAACAGACACTCCAATTTTATTTACATGTATAGATGTATAGATTAAAAAAAAAGTAACAGTCATAAGGCTAGTCCTATGCCTAATATATATAATAATGTAATAAATTCATTTAAACAGAAATTGCGGCAACATTATTTAAATTTGTAACTTTTTTACTGTCCTTCTCCAATTTTCACATCTTTCTGTTATATCCCTATAGTTCTCTCTATATTTTCTGTTTTTCTTACTTTCAATTTGAGACTGTACTTATAATTTGATTATCAGATCATTATGTATTTATTTATATATAATATTTATACATTTATGGGTTATATTTAAATGAATTTAATCGATAAAATCGTTGTTAAGTATTAAATTAATTTTAAGTGATATTAACTATTATATTATGCATAAAAAATATTTGTAATAATAAAGAAAATACATTTAAAATGTTTTACTTGTTGTGTTAGTTATTTATAAGATCTTACTATAATTGTTAGCTGCTTTACAATTTAGAAAGTACAATAGGTAATGTAAATTAAAATTAATTGAATACTTAACAACGTTTTGTTCGATTAAATTCATTTAATTATTAAAATAGTTAATTTAAAATTAGAATAAAGAAAAAAAGATAACAAAAAAAAATAGGTGGCGGGAATCGAACCTTGAGCGTCCGTTTGGTAAATTGATTCAAAGGCTTATTAAAATCAAAATTCAAAATTCAAAGGCTTATTTCTTCGAAATTACTGGTCATTTTGAAATAATACTTAGGGTTCGCATACCCTTATCGGATACTACTACTACACGGAGTTTCGTCAAAATAAAATATCTAGGTTAGGTATAATAAATTCATAATTAATAGACCGTTACGGTATCTGTATATATTCGGATCAAAACAAGTACTATGAAATAAGAACGAGTATATAAATTGATTAACACAAGTAATTGATTTTTGAAATATATTCAGAGCCAAAAAGTCTTCTTTCTTTATTTATGTACTTGTTAGATGCGACAGCGACTTTGTTTTATACTATACTATACTATACTATGTAATGATTGATATACCTAAAATAAATAAAATATCTGAGGTTTGGACAAAAACTCAAAGGGTAATTTAGTTTGAAAAAGTATTTTGAAAATACCTATTTTGCTTTTAGTGTTATAGTACTTTAAGTGTTATATTTTAAGTAACAATGTTTAATTATAATTAATACTACTGCACCAACACTCCGATCGTGCAAAAAATTTTGCTGTTTCATTATTTTTTAGTTCAATTAGTGGTCTACCTAAGTCCTGGGCTAAGGGGGGGGAGAGTCATGACCCCCCATGACTCCCAAGACCTCCATGACGCTCCCCCCTGGATCCGCCGTTGCGTCTTCTCTTCATTCGCTCAGTAACGTTGTTACAAAAGGAAAAGTTCCCGACCAAAAAATTACAAGTACTGAGGTTTGATCTGGAGTCACGTTACTCCAGACTGATTTCTATAAATATTTAGATTAGGTAGACTATTATTTTTTAAATACTAGCTAGACATTATTAAGTTACTGTAGCCATAATGTAGTAGCCCAAACGTGCCAATGAGGAAGCCCTTGGCAAATGCTGCACCCTGATTGGCCCGTTTGAATTGGATCAAGAACTGCTCGTATGCCAAAAAGGTGGATTTGTATAAAATCGTGTATAAATCGCTTAATTATTATTATTACTCGTCGTGACAGTTGTGGCTCAAAACGGATCAACATTTATATATGGTCATCTGGCATTAGATCAACAAAAGGCCTCCGGATCAACAAGTGAAAAAGGATCAACAAAAAACTACCTATACGGCACGTCTGAGCCACAAAGTGCCCAAGGGGATATTTATATATATATATATATATATATATATATATATGTATATACACTTGCACACTTAGTTGAACCAGCTACGATCCGTAGATATTGCTGATTCCACTGTCTCTCTCTTTCTACCACTATCTTTGTATTCTAATATGCGATGTTGCCGTTCCGGCCGAGACCATGCGTTGTTGCCAAATGTATTCGTCGATAGTAGTAGATACCTATACTCGATATATATTTTTTCAACAATTTCCTGCAATAGTGAATCCGTATCGGCAAAATAGAATAGAATAGAATAGAATAGAAAATCATTTATTCAAATAAACTTAATTTAAGCACTTTTGAATAGTCATAACAATTTGTTTTTTATCTACCACTCGTTCGGAAAGCTGTCTCATCACAAGAAGAACGAGCAAGAAACTTGTGTGTTGCTCTTTTAAATAATCCTTGTAAGTTTACATTTACAAGTCGAAACGTGTGAATACAAACTACCAACAAGCACTAATTTTTTGGGTCAAATATAATCATGCAATAAGATTAAATCAGTCGTAGTGATAAGAGCAGACCAGTCCCTACAAGCAGCACTCGTTCACGAGTATGACGGATGAGCCAGCCATCACTGCGCTCGACCATATTTTAGGGAGCCCATTGGCCCGGCCCACCACGCCGCCACATGTCTGGACATTTTAGTGAACATGACTACTCATTCCACACGACCACGTCACAGCTACAAAAATTACTATATGGTAGTTACAGTATTCGCACTTTACATAAGGATGCATGCGGCAATCAATACAAAAGCCGCTACGCTATCATATATCAGAAAGCAGTATGAAAATTAAAATTATAACGTTGTCCGCAAATAAACTTATTCTTGCTATATATTGCTATCATCTATAAATTCATCTATCTTATAATAGGCTTTTTTACATAACATTTGTTTAATATAAGATTTGAATTGCCTCTCTGTAAGATTTAGCGTAGACTCTGGCAGTTTATTATAGAATCTTACGCAATTACCATAAAATGAATTACTAACTTTGTGTAAACGGCATTTAGGTAAAATTAGCTTATTTTTATTGCGTAAGTTTCTACTTGTACAGTCTTTAAGTTTCTTGAAACTATCTAAGTTTTTCCTTGTATACATAATATTTTCATAAATGTACTGTGAGGCAACGGTGAGGATATTTGATTGTTTAAAGCATTGACGTAATGACTCTCTAGAACCCATACCATAAATAGAACGTATGGCTCTCTTTTGTAAAATAAATATAGTATTTATATCGGCAGCTTTACCCCATAGCAGTATGCCATATGACATAATGCTATGGAAATAACTAAAATATACAAGTTTTGCCGTCGTCACGTCTGTTAATTGCCTTATCCTTCTAATTGCATAAGCAGCAGAACTAAGTCTACTGGCTAATTTTGAAATATGGGGCCCCCATTGTAACTTCGAGTCCACTGTTATTCCTAAAAAAACTGTATCATTAACAAAATTTACTATTTCATCATTAAGCAATAGCTGCGTATTTACTTGTTTTACATTAGGCAGCGTGAATTTAATGCACTTAGTTTTGTTGGAGTTCAATAATAGATTATTACATGTGAACCAATTTAGTATAGCAGAGATAGCATAATTTACATCGTCAAATTGATTACATTGGCGACCAATTTTAAACACTAACGAAGTATCATCCGCAAATAACACTATGTCTGCAACTTTCTCTACCATGTAGGGAAGTTCATTTATATAAATTAAAAAGAGAAAAAGCAAAATTTTTTAAATACACAAAGATTTTTTGGCTCTGAATATATTTAAAAATCATTTACTTGTGTGTTGATGAATTTATATACTAGTACATGAAGTACCTAATACTTGTTTTGATTTGAATAGGTAGCGATATTATGAATTTATTATACGTAATCTAAAGATTTTGACGAAATAAAAGTAATTAGTTATCTGTTAACCTTGACTTCATGCTGGCACCAGTATTATCAGATGATGAACATACTCTTCGAAAACTTACAGCAGAAATATCGTGTTTGGACTCATTAGATTGGTCTCGATGAATAGAGTTTAAAAAACTTAAAATAAATGGTAAATTAGAAATAACGTATAAAAACACTCTACGCAAAATTCAACCACTTTAAAACTTAATAATAATAATTAGGAAAAGATCAAGGCTATAAGTGCACTGAAAGTAATTGATGGATGGATTGATTGATTGATATCCACAGAATATTTTCAGTACTAAACAACTCTGTTTGTTCAGTAAAAGTGTAAATACACTGGTAACCTTTAATCATATTTTATATGCAAACATTACATATGCAAACCCTAAAGTTTTATTTCAGAATGGCCAGTAGTTTTGAAGAAATAAACCTTTGAAATTGTACGTGTAACTTATATGTATACTAGTTTTTTCACGACAATGAACAAAAGCAGAATGGCCTAGTTGGTAGTGTACCAATGTACCAACTTACACACCCCGGGTTCGATTCCCACCATTGACTATTGTTATTTATTTCTTTTTGTTTTTTTTTAATTTAATATTTTAATAATTAAATTAATTTATACGAGAAAAACGTAGTTAAGTATTAAATTAATTTTACTAGTTAGGAGTGTACCTGTGTACCAACTTACCACACAGACACCCCGGGTTCGATTCCCACCATTGACTATTGTTATTTACTTCTTTTTGTTATTTTTAAATTTAATATTTTAATAATTAAATTAATTTATACGAGAAAAACGTAGTTAAGTATTAAATTAATTTTACTAGTTAGGAGTGTACCTGTGTACCAACTTACCACACAGACATCCCGGGTTCGATTCCCACCATTGACTATTGTTATTTACTTCTTTTTGTTTTTTTTTTTAATTTAATATTTTAATAATTAAATTAATTTATACGAGAAAAACGTAGTTAAGTATTAAATTAATTTTACTAGTTAGGAGTGTACCTGTGTACCAACTTACCACACAGACACCCCGGGTTCGATTCCCACCATTGACTTTTTTTTGTTGTTAAATATTAAATAAATTTTAAGTGACATTAACTATTATAGCATGCACAAAAAATATTTTGTAATAATAAAGAAAATACATTTGAAATGTTGTTGTGTTAATTATTTATAAGATCTTACTATAATTGTTAGCTGCTTTACAATTTAGAAAGTATAATAGTTAATGTAAATTAAAATTAATTTAATACTTGACAACTTTTTGTTCGATTAAATTCATTTAATTATTAAAATATTTAATTTAAAATATAAAATAAAGTCAAAACAAAAAAAAAATAAAAAAAATTCTATGGCGGGAATCGAACCTTGAGCGTCCGTTTGGTAAGTTGATTTGAAATTCAAAGGCTTATTTCTTCGAAATTACTGGCCATTTTGAAATAATACTTAGGGTTCGCATACCCCCCTTATCGGATACTACTACTACACGGAGTTTCGTCAAAATAACATATCTAGGTTAGGTATAATAAATTCAGAATTAATAGACCGTTACGGTATCTGTATATATTCGGATCAAAACAAGTACTATGAAATAAGAACGAGTATATAAATTGATTAACAAAAGTAATTGATTTTTGAAATATATTCAGAGCCAAAAAGTCTTCTTTCATTATTTATGTACTTGTTAGATGTGACAGCGACTTTGTTTTATACTATACTATGTAATGATTGATATACCTAAAATAAATAAAATATCTGAGGTTTGGACAAAAACTCAAAGGGTAATTTATTTTGAAAAAATATTTTGAAAAGACTTATTTTGCTTTTAGTGTTATAGTACTTTAAGTGTTATATTTTAAGTAACAATGTTTAATTATAATTAATACCACGGCACCAACACTCAGATAGTGCAAAAAATTTAGCTGTTTCATTATTTTTTAGTTCAATTAGTGGTCTACCTAAGTCCTGGGCTAAGGGGGGGGAGAGTCATGACCCCCCATGACTCCCAAGACCTCCATGACGCTCCCCCCTGGATCCGCCGTTACGTCTTCTCTTCATTCGCTCATTAACGTTGTTACAAAAGGAAAAATTCCCGTCCAAAAAATAACAAGTATTGAGTTTTGATCTGGAGTCACGTTACTCCAGACTGATTTCAATAAATATTTAGATTAGATAGACTATTATTCTTGAAATACTAGCTAGACATTATGGCTACAGTAACTTAATAATGTCTAGCTAGTATTTCAAGAATAATAGTCTATCTAATCTAAATATTTATAGAAATCAGTCTGGAGTAACGTGACTCCAGATCAAACCTCAATACTTGTTATTTTTTGGACGGGAATCTTTTCTTTTGTAACAACGTTACTGAGCGAATAAAGAGAAGACGCAACGGCGGATCCAGGGGGAGCGTCATGGAGGTCATGGGAGTCATGGGGGCGTCATGACTCTCCCCCCCTTAGCCCAGGACTTAGGTAGACCACTAATTGAACTAAAAAATAATGAAACAGCAATTTTTTTTGCACGATCGGGGTGTTGGTGCAGTAGTATTAATTATAATTAAACATTGTTACTTAAAATATAACAGTTAAAGTACTATAACACTAAAAGCAAAATAGGTATTTTCAAAATACTTTTTCAAAATAAATTACCCTTTGAGTTTTTGTCCAAACCTCAGATATTTTATTTATTTTAGGTATATCAATCATTACATAGTATAGTATAGTATAGTATAAAACAAAGTCGCTGTCGCATCTAACAAGTACATAAATAAAGAAACAAGACTTTTTGGCTCTGAATATATTTTAAAAATCAATTACTTGTGTTAATCAATTTATATACTCGTTCTTATTTCATAGTACTTGTTTTGATCCGAATATATACAGATACCGTAACGGTCTATTAATAATGAATTTATTATACCTAACCTAGATATTTTATTTTGACGAAACTCCGTGTAGTAGTAGTATCCGATAAGGGTATGCGAACCCTAAGTATTATTTCAAAATGACCAGTAATTTCGAAGAAATAAGCCTTTGAATTTTTAATTTTGATTTTAATAAGCCTTTGAATCAACTTACCAAACGGACGCTCAAGGTTCGATTCCCGCCACCGATTTTTTTTTGTTATTTTTTTTTTTGTCTTTATTCTAATTTTAAATTAACTATTTTAATAATTAAATGAATTTAATCGAACAAAACGTTGTTAAGTATTCAATTAATTTTAATTTACATTACCTATTGTACTTTCTAAATTGTAAAGCAGCTAACAATTATAGTAAGATCTTATAAATAACTAACACAACAAGTAAAACATTTTAAATGTATTTTCTTTATTATTACAAATATTTTTATGCATAATATAATAGTTAATATCACTTAAAATTAATTTAATACTTAACAACGATTTTATCGATTAAATTCATTTAAATATAACCCATAAATGTATAAATATTATATATAAATAAATACATAATGATCTGATAATCAAATTATAAGTACAGTCTCAAATTGAAAGTAAGAAAAACAGAAAATATAGAGAGAACTATAGGGATATAACAGAAAGATGTGAAAAATAGAGAAGGACAGTAAAAAAGGTACAAATTTAAATAATGTTGCCGCAATTTCTGTTTAAATGAATTTATTACATTATTATATATATTAGGCATACGACTAGCCTTATGACTGTTACTTTTTTTTTAATCTATACATCTATACATGTAAATAAAATTGGAGTGTCTGTTTGTAATATTGAAATAACCGTTTTTACTACTTGCATATGAATATTAATACGGTACATACACCAAAATAACATATTTTACAAGTTTTGTCTGTCTGTCTGTCTGTTTGTTCCGGCTAATCTCTGAAATAGCTGGACCGATTTTGACGGGACTTTTTTTGGCAAGTAGCTGATGTAATAAGGAGTAACATACGCTACTGTTATTTTAGAAAAATAAAATAAAATTTCACGCGGACGAAGTCGCTGTGGCCAGCTAGTCTATAGATATACCGAGATTTAATATTTAAGTTGCTATTATGTTGTTGACAAAATTTTACTGTAATGTTACTATTACGTTATCCTACACAATTTGTATTATTTTGGATGAATAAATAAATAAATAAATAATAATCTATACATCTATACATGTAAATAAAATTGGAGTGTCTGTTTGTAATATTGAAAAAACCGTTTTTTACTACATGCATATGAATATATATAAGGTACATAATACCAAAATAACAATTTTTATAATTTTTGTCTGTCTGTCTGTCGGTCTGTTTGTTCCGGCTAATCTCTGAAATGGCTGGACCGATTTTGACGGTACTTTTTTTTGGCAGGTAGCTGATTTATAAGGAGTAACTTAGGTTACTTTTATTTTAGAAAATAAAGTTAAATTCCACGCGGACGAAGTCGCGGGAACAGCTTGTTTTTAATAAAAACATCTTTTTTGTGGTACCTGAGAATGTTGAAGCCTGTTGTTTGTAATATTGAAATAACCGTTTTTTACTACTTGCATATGAATATAAATACGGTACATACACCAAAATAACATATTTTACAATTTTTGTCTGTCTGTCTGTTTGTTCCGGCTAATCTCTGAAATGGCTGGACTGATTTTGACGGGACTTTTTTTGGCAGGTAGCTGATGTAAAAAGGAGTAACTTAGGCTACTTTTATTTTAGAAAAATAAAGTTAAAAACCACGTGGACGAAGTCGCGGGAACAGCTAGTGTATAATATATTAGAGATACCTACGTGTTTTTTTATTGATGACTAGCTGTACACGGGATTTCGTCAGTGTGGAATTTAACTTTATTTTTCTAAAATATAAGAAGTTAAATTCCACGCGGACGAAGTCGCGTGTACAGCTAGTTGTCGGTAGTCTAGCGATTTAGCTAGCACACTGCTTTGATTCCTGCTTGGTGGTCGAGGGTTCGATTCCTCGCACGCTGCAAACATTTGTATTCATGAGTAGGATTGTTTGTAACGGTCTGGGTGTTTTCTATGTATAGATAATATATATGTATTTACGAAAAAATATCTTTGTATTTATATCAGTACCCATAACATAATCTTCAGCTAGCTTAACTTGGGTCTAGATGAAGCTGTGTGAATTGTCCTGAGATTACTATTATTACTATAATAAATCTTTTCAAATCAGCCGATGTTTATTTTTGCCATAATACGTGCTGTTACCATGTGATAATATTACGTACGTACTTATTACTGTTTTAAATGTGATGCGTTCATTATTTATATTTCCTTTGAATTAAAGACAAATGTATATATATATATATATATATACACTTGCTCACTTAGTTGATCCAGCCACGATCCGTAGATATTGCTGATTCCACTATCTCTCTCTTTCTACCACTATAACGGTAGCGTGGCGGAACGGCAACATGTTGCCGTTCCGCGTTCTACCACTATCTTTGTATTCTAATATGCGATGTTGCCGTTCCGACCGAGACCATGCGTTGTTGCCAAATGTATTCGTCGATAGTAGTAGATACCTATACTCGATATATATTTTTTCAACAATTTCCTGCAATAGTGAATCCGTATCGGCAAATTTTTTTAAATGCACAAAGATTTTTTGGCTCTGAATATATTTAAAAATCATTTACTTGTGTGTTGATGAATTTATAAACTAGTACATGAAGTACCTAATACTTGTTTTGATTTGAATAGGTAGCGATATTATGAATTTATTATACGTAATCTAAAAATTTTGACGAAATAAAAGTAATTAGTTATCTGTTAACCTTGACTTCATGCTGGCACCAGTATTATCAGATGTTGAACATACTCTTCGAAAACTTACAGCAGAAATATCGTGTTTGGACTCATTAGATAGGTCTCGATGAATAGAGTTTAAAAAACTTAAAATAAATGGTAAATTAGAAATAACGTATAAAAACACTCTACGTAAAATTCAACCACTTTAAAACTTAATAATAATAATTAGGAAAAGAGCAAAGCTATAAATGCACTGAAAGTAATTGATGCCTTCCACACAATATTTTCAGTATTAAACAACTCTGTTTGTTCAGTAAAAGTGTAAATACACTGGTAACCTTTAATCCTATTTTATATGCAAACATTACATATGCAAACCCTAAAGTTTTATTTCAGAATGGCCAGTAGTTTTGAAGAAATAAGTCTTTGAAATTGTACGTGTAACTTATATATATACTAGTTTCTTCACCATAACAAGCAACACCAATATGGCCTAGTTAGTAGTTTACCTGTGTACCAATTAATAATAATAGTAATCTCAGGACAATTCACACAGCTTCATCTAGACCCAAGTTAAGCTAGCTGAAGATTATGTTATGGGTACTAGACAACTGATATAAATACAAAGATTTTTTTCGTAAATACATATATATTATCTATACATAGAAAACACCCAGACCGTTACAAACAATCCTACTCATGAATACAAATGTTTGCAGCGTGCGAGGAATCGAACCCTCGACCACCAAGCAGGAATCAAAGCAGTGTGCTAGCTAAATCGCTAGACTACCGACAACTAGCTGTACACGCGACTTTGTCCGCGTGGAATTTAACTTCTTATATTTTAGAAAAATAAAGTTAAATTCCACACGGACGAAATCCCGTGTACAGCTAGTCATCAATAAAAAAACACGTAGGTATCTCTAATATATTATACACTAGCTGTTCCCGCGACTTCGTCCACGTGGTTTTTAACTTTATTTTTCTAAAATAAAAGTAGCCTAAGTTACTAGGTAGTACCCTTATTACATCAGCTACCTGCCAAAAAAAGTACCGTCAAAATCGGTCCAGCCATTTCAGAGATTAGCCGGAACAAACAGACCGACAGACAGACAGACAAAAATTATAAAAATTGTTATTTTGGTATTATGTACCTTATATATATTCATATGCATGTAGTAAAAAACGGTTTTTTCAATATTACAAACAGACACTCCAATTTTTTTTAAATGTATAGATGTATAGATTATTATTTATTTATTTATTTAGTCATCCAAAATAATACAAATTGTGTAGGATAACGTAATAGTAACATTACAGTAAAATTTTGTCAACAACATAATAGCAACTTAAATATTAAATCTCGGTATATCTATAGACTAGCTGGCCACAGCGACTTCGTCCGCGTGAAATTTTATTTTATTTTTCTAAAATAACAGTAGCGTAAGTTACTCCTTATTACATCAGCTACCTGCCAAAAAAAGTCCCGTCAAAATCGGTCCAGCCATTTCAGAGATTAGCCGGAACAAAAAGACAGACAGACAAAACTTGTAAAATATGTTATTTTGGTGTATGTACCGTATTTATATTCATATGCAAGTAGTAAAAAACGGTTATTACAATATTACAAACAGACACTCCAATTTTATTTACATGTATAGATGTATAGATTAAAAAAAAAGTAACAGTCATAAGGCTAGTCGTATGCCTAATATATATAATAATGTAATAAATTCATTTAAACAGAAATTGCGGGAACATTATTTAAATTTGTAACTTTTTTACTGTCCTTCTCCTTTTTTCACATCTTTCTGTTATATCCCTATAGTTCTCTCTATATTTTCTGTTTTTCTTACTTTCAATTTGAGACTGTACTTATAATTTGATTATCGGATCATAATGTATTTATTTATATATAATATTTATACATTTATGGGTTATATTTACATATATATTTATGTATGTATATTGTTATTTTTTTATAGAAATGTATATTTTGCTTATCTTTATTTTTCGCTGCACCACTCATGGTTGCCTGGTAAATAACGCGGCAAAATATTAAGTCCGCCACATGTACAAATTTTTTTGTGCATTAAAGTTAAATAAATAAATAAAAATACACTACTGTTTAATGAAAATGCGTATTGTCTAGTGCTTTGAGATGTATCAATATAAGGTCAACAAAAAAGTCCGCGATGGTATATGTCTATCTCTTAAGGATAACCAACAATAACCATTTTTTATCTTTTACATTTTACGGGAATTTTTTTTATCGTATGTTTCCCTTAAAATTATGTAAACTATGTTATTATGTCATAATCTAAAGAAATAATAATATTTTATAGTGAAATATCCACTATAAAATACTAAAAAGTAGCAATGTAATTCGTTACGCGCGAATCGGCTATTATAAGGTCAAAGGTCGGTGCACACCGCGTATTTGATAAATTGTGCTTCTCTGGACGTCTTTAAGAGAAAATGGCAGTATGTACGTGTACTAGTGTTAAGTGTTAAGTTTTTCAAATGTACAATAAAGAATAAATATTTTTAAGTACAGTACTTACGTACATTAATATAATACCTACTTTTTACTTGTATCTATTGTCATCAAAATTAAATTATAAGTTCTTAACTTGACAACGACTATGTGACCCTCTCTTGGCGCCAAAACGAGTGAAAAAATGAACAGCATACGACGACGACGCATACCTATAGAGTGGAGCAACTGCTTATTCAGTTTTATTCAACTATTTAGTCCCTCCACCGTTACAATGAATGGAGGCGGATATTATAATGTATGTAGCATTGCGAATATAAAATATCTAGATTAGGTATAATAAATTCATAATTGATAGTCCGTTACGGTATCAGAGCCAAAAAGTCTTCTTTCTTTGTTTATGTACTGTTAGATGCGACATCGACTTTGTTTTATACTACACTATGTAATGATTGATATACCTAAAATAAATAAAATATCTGAGGTTTGGACAAAAATTCAAAACGTACTTTATTTTGAAAAAGTATTTTGAAAATACCTATTTTGCATTTAGTATTTGAAATACAAAACACAAAACTATTTTTGTTTTTAGAGTGACATTTCTATGAATTCACTGTCGATAGCGAGCGGTGCGATGGAAAAAGATAACCGTTTATAAAAATATAATAAATAGCCCTGGACAATTAACACAGACTGATACTGAACTGATATAAATAGATATTTTTATTTTGTAAATACATATATAATATACATATAAAACACCCAGACCGATGACAACAATCGATGACCGATGAGTACAAATGTTTGCAGTAGTTTGCACCGTGCGAGAAATCGAACCCGCGACTATCGGATGTAAAGCGGTGTGACCACCGAGGCAGTCGAAATATATAAATAATCTTATGAATTTAATTTATTTTAATTTGTTTGTGTGCGCGCGGTGCGGTGTACGGTGCTCCCCCTGCCTCCACCGTTGCTGGAGCTTGCATGTATGGAGCATTGCGAATATAAAATATCTAGATTAGTAAATTCATAATTGATAGACCGTTACGGTATCTATATATATTCGGATTAAAATAAGTATCGCAGTAAGGACCAGTATATAAAGTGATCAACACAATTAATTGATTTTTGAAATATATATACAGAGCCAAAAAGTCTTTGTGTATTCAAAAAATATCTAATTTGTTTGTGTGCGCGGGGTGCGGTGTACGGTGCAGGGGGGACCCTGTCTCCACCGTTGCTGGAGCTTGCATGTATGGAGCATTGCGAATATAAAATATCTACATTAGTAAATTAATAAATTCATAATTGATAGACCGTTACGGTATCTATATATATTCGGATGAAAGTAAGTATCGCAGTAAGGACCAGTATATAAAGTGATCAACACAATTAATTGATTTTTGAAATATATATACAGAGCCAAAAAGTCTTTGTGTATTCAAAAAATATCTAATTTGTTTGTGTGCGCGGGGTGCGGTGTACGGTGCAGGGGGGACCCTGTCTCCACCGTTGCTGGAGCTTGCATGTATGGAGCATTGCGAATATAAAATATCTACATTAGTAAATTAATAAATTCATAATTGATAGACCGTTACGGTATCTATATATATTTGGATGAAAGTAAGTATCGCAGTATGGACGAGTATATAAAGTGATCAACATAATTAATTGATTTTTGAAATATATTCAGAGCCAAAAAGTCTTTGTGTATACCAAAAATTTAGCCGTTCGGAGCCATTCAGTCACGAATTATTAGTAAAAAATGTGTCGAGTATATCGTACTATCGACGAATATATATGGCCGCATCGCAAAATAGAATGCGACGTTGCCATACCGCCTGAGATATACGCGATAGGTGTGAAGTTATTCAGTGCAAAAGGTGGAATCAGCAAGTGTTTCGCTTGTGGCGTGATCAACAAAGTGCCCAAAGAGGTGTTTATATATATATATATATATATATATATATATATATATATATATACATTTGTCTTTAATTCAAAGGAAATATAAATAATGAACGCATCACATTTAAAACAGTAATAAGTACGTACGTAATATTATCACATGGTAACAGCACGTATTATGGCAAAAATAAACATCGGCTGATTTGAAAAGATTTATTATAGTAATAATAATAATCTCAGGACAATTCACACAGCATGGCGCTGTGTGAATTGTCCTAGACCCAAGTTAAGCTAGCTGAAGATTATGTTATGGGTACTAGACAACTGATATAAATACAAAGATTTTTTTTCGTAAATACATATATATTATCTATACATAGAAAACACCCAGACCGTTACAAACAATAATACTCATGAATACAAATGTTTGCAGCGTGCGAGGAATCGAACCCTCGACCACCAAGCAGGAATCAAAGCGGTGTGCTAGATAAATCGCTAGACTACCGACAACTAGCTGTACACGCGACTTCGTCCGCGTGGAATTTAAGTTCTTATATTTTAGAAAAATAAAGTGAAATTCCACACGGACGAAATCCCGTGTACAGCTAGTCATCAATAAAAAAACACGTAGGTATCTCTAATATATTATACACTAGCTGTTCCCGCGACTTCGTCCACGTGGTTTTTAACTTTATTTTTCTAAAATAAAAGTAGCCTAAGTTACTCCTTGTTACATCAGCTACCTGCCAAAAAAAGTCCCGTCAAAATCGGTCCAGCCATTTCAGAGATTAGCCGGAACAAACAGACAGACAGACAAAAATTGTAAAATATGTTATTTTGGTGTATGTACCGTATTTATATTCATATGCAAGTAGTAAAAAACGGTTATTTCAATATTACAAACAACAGGCTTCAACATTCTCAAGTACCACAAAAAAGATGTTTTTATTAAAAACAAGCTGTTCCCGCGACTTCGTCCGCGTGGAATTTAACTTTATTTTTCTAAAATAAAAGTAGTCTAAGTTACTCCTTATAAATCAGCTACAAACAGACACTCCAATTTTATTTATATGTATAGATTATTATTTATTTATTTATTTATTCATCCAAAATAATACAAATTGTGTAGGATAACGTAATAGTAACATTACAGTAAAATTTTGTCAACAACATAATAGCAACTTAAACATTAAATCTCGGTATATCTATAGACTAGTTGGCCCCAGCGACTTCGTCCGCGTGAAATTTTATTTTATTTTTCTAAAATAATAGTAGCGTAAGTTACTCCTTATTACATCAGCTACTTGCCAAAAAAAGTCCCATCAAAATCGGTCCAGCTATTTCAGAGATTAGCCGGAACAAACAGACAGACAGACAGACAAAACTTGTAAAATATGTTATTTTGGTGTATGTACCGTATTTGTATTCATATGCAAGTAGTAAAAAACGGTTATTTCAATATTACAAACAGACACTCCAATTTTATTTACATGTATAGATGTATAGATTAAAAAAAAGTAACAGTCATAAGGCTAGTCGTATGCCTAATATATATAATAATGTAATAAATTCATTTAAACAGAAATTGCGGGAACATTATTTAAATTTGTAACTTTTTTACTGTCCTTCTCCTTTTTTCACATCTTTCTGTTATATCCCTATAGTTCTCTCTATATTTTCTGTTTTTCTTACTTTCAATTTGAGACTGTACTTATAATTTGATTATCGGATCATAATGTATTTATTTATATAGAATATTTATACATTTATGGGTTATATTTACATATATATTTATGTATGTATATTGTTATTTTTTTATAGAAATGTATATTTTGCTTATCTTTATTATCTTTATAAATCTTTTTTTGACATTTCTTATTTATATCAGGATCAGGGTAGGGGGACAGTCTTGGCATTGTTAGATTTTTCTCGTGCTTTCGAAACAATAAATTCATCATTGTTGCTGTCAAAACTGTCATACTATGGATTTGACTCTTGCGCAGTCTCCTGGTTCCATAGTTATCTCACTGGACGAATGCAGATAGTGGAGACTCAATCAAATTGTGGAACAAGAAATTATTCAGCACCTAGATCAGTACACAGAGGAGTGCCTCAAGGATCAATTCTTGGTCCAATTCTTTTTATTCTGTACAGTGCTGATATCATTGATTGCATGCAGCATTGCAAATATCATCTTTACGCAGATGATCTACAATTGTATATTGATTGTCACCCGAAGAATACACTGGACAGTATTAGAAAATTAAATGAAGATCTAGAGAGAGTTAGCCTGTGGTCAAATAGGAACTGCCTGGTGCTTAATCCAACCAAATCAAAATATATAATTCTTGGTACAAAGAAACAGGTGAATGGTATTATAGAACGTATGACATTGCCTGTTTCTATAAATGGGAAATCTATTGAAAGAGTAACGGAGGCAAGGAATCTAGGAGTTCTCTTTGATTCTAACATGAATTTTGAGAAACATATAATTGAGGCCACCAGGAATAGTTTTTATCGACTTAAGCTTTTGTACCAAATTAGACAATATCTTTCGGTGGAATTGAGGATAAAGTTGTGTGAGTCTCTTGTATTGTCAAAGTTGAATTATGCAGATGCAACATTTGGACCTTGTCTTCTTGCAAGATCAGAGCGCTTAATACAGCGTGTACAGAATGCTTGTGCACGTTTTTGTTATCATGTTCCTCCACGTGCACATGTCACACCTTATCTCAACAAAGGAAATATGTTGAAGATGAATTTTAGAAGACAGTTACACTTTGCCACTCTCTTATTTGGAATCATTAAAACAAATAAACCTCCATATCTTGCTGAAAAGTTGTCGTGGTCTCGTGATAGTCATAACTATCGCACAAGGGCCTCCTCTCATCTGCTTACTACTCAAAAACATAGAACTGCGTCTTTCAGGGGCTCTTTCAGATACTCCGCTGGAATAATATTCCGCCTCCATTACGTGCTAAAACCACAAAATATAGTTTTAGTAAATGTCTTAGAGAACATCTTATTAATAGTCAAAAATTGTCAAATTAAATTAAATTACCTTTTGGATCTGCACGATGGGCACGGCGGTGGATGGTGGCTTGATGTAGCGGAGAATAATCCCTCTGTGTTGTGTTTTTTTCTTGTTGTGCTTGTAGTATTTTAGTAACTGTAGTATTTTTCTGTTCCTTAATATTAATTTTAAAATTGTAATTGTGTACGTGGCAGGTCTCGAACACGTGTAAAAATTTTGCTGTCAGTAACAATAATGACATCTGACAGATGTCAAAGGTCAAAAAACTGACATCGAGCTGTACGTGTTGTCACTAATGGCAGGCACAGAATACCAGCGCCGTGACAGTTAGCTGTCACGGCATATGCTGAGTGTCAGTCATGTTGTCAACCATATTTAGAAATAAGATAAATTATTATTGTAATTGTTCTAAGTGTGTATGTATGTATGTATGTATGTATATGTAAAAATGGTTGACAATAAATGTTTTTCTTTCTTTCTTTTTCTATATTAGTGCACCGCCAATAATCTTTCGCTGCACCACTCATGGTTGCCTGGTAAATAACGCGGCAAAATATTAAGTCTGCCACATGTACAAATTTTTTTGTGCATTAAAGTTAAATAAATAAATAAAAATACACTACTGTTTAATGAAAATGCGTATTGTCTAGTGCTTTGAGATGTATCAATATAAGGTCAACAAAAAAGTCCGCGATGGTATATGTCTATCTCTTAAGGATAACCAACAATAACCATTTTTTATCTTTTACATTTTACGGGAATTTTTTTTATCGTATGTTTCCCTTAAAATCATGTAAACTATGTTATTATGTCATAATCTAAAGAAATAATAATATTTTATAGTGAAATATCCACTATAAAATAGTAAAAAGTAGCTATGTAATTCGTTACGCGCGAATCAGGTGTTATAAGGTCAAAGGTCGGTGCACCCCGCGTATTTGATAAATAGTGCTTCTCTGGATGTCTTTAAGAGAAAATGGCAGTATGTACGTGTATATGTACAAGTCATAGGCCCTCCACCGTTACAATGAATGGAGGCGGATATTACAATGTATATAGCATTGCGAATATAAAATATCTAGATTAGGTATACTAAATTCATAATTGATAGACCGTTACGGTATCAGAGCCAAAAAGTCTTCTTTCTTTATTTATGTACTGTTAGATGCGACAGCGACTTTGTTTTATACTACACTATGTAATGATTGATATACCTAAAATAAATAAACTATCTGAGGTTTGGACAAAAATTCAAAAGGTACTTTATTTTAAAAAAGTATTTTGAAAATACCTATTTTGCATTTAGTATTTGAAATACAAAACACAAAACTATTTTTGTTTTTAGAGTGACATTTCTATGAATTCACTGTCGATAGCGAGCGGTGCGATGGAAAAAGATAACCGTTTATAAAAATATAATAAATAGCCCTGGACAATTAACACAGACTGATACTGAACTGATATAAATAGATAGGTACAGTATAGTGATTGCCCATTTAAGAAAATTCTACTGGTTTTATATGTATATAAATGTTTATTAAAATAATAGGTATGTGAGTGTCACCTCTTTGGTAACATTAATACTTTAGCTAAAAGATCCAGTAGTAACAATTTAAATATCTTAAGAAAACTAATAATTACAAGGTTTAACAAAAATAACCTCTAAAAGTATAGTGATTGCCCGGACCAGATAGTCATTGCCTCACGCATCACATAGTTATTGCCCACATAGCATTAACTGCTATAGTTACTAAATCTAGTTAAAAATATACTATATAAACATTAATTCTTATTGTTTAGGAATGTTGACAAACATTAATCGTTAAAGCAAAACAATGTCTCAAGTTTTAAAGACCTTATTTAATATTTGAGATCTTTTATAGCTTTTTGTACGTTAGTATACATTTCTAAACAATCAAAATCAGTGTCTTTAGCAGAATAAGAATCATCTACTTTATAGTAAAAATGACACAAAAACAAAAGAATATCTAAATCTTTTTGTATTTGTAGACTTACTACACTAATAAAAGATTTGGGGAACAAATAGACTACAAATAATACCAGCAGCCGAGAAAGTAAATAAAATGATTATTGATTATTTTCCATTTGAATGTTCAATATTATAAACGTTTCTAGAACCGTTTTCAGCTACAACTAGTCCTGCACACTGGCAAATATGAAAATTTGTCTCATCTGTATTGAAGACTTGGCTTATTACTTTTTCATCGACATAGCAACATATTTCATGGAACCTAAATCTTTTTCAGATACACATGAGCTTGATTTTGTTCGAACACCTTCAAAACTCCGTATACTTAATTTAGGATGTCTCTTTAAAAATACTTTCCACTATCCAATGTCAGGCCTATTATTCACGAATGGATTAGGTCTTGGATTTTCCTCTAGAAATTTTTGAACACTGTCCAAAATAGTTTCTTTATGCCGTGGAAAACCTTTTCGTGCTGAAGTTGTTATGCTGTCGTCAAGAGTAGCTTCTTCTATAGCAGTTAAAATTGGCACTGAACCCAAGCTGATTTTGTGTCCTGAATTATGTTAAAATATGGAATTTGTCGATCTGAAAACCTGTCTTTGTTATTTTGGATTTCGGTGATTGCCTTCTTTAGGTCTTCCCGTTTGTATTTTAACTTGGCAACCTTCGGCATTCTATAAAGAACTAGATAATACTGCTACGTAAATGTATTTAACAAAAATAAACTTACTTTAATAGAAATTGCCCGGGCAATAGCTGTACCCAATGCCAATGGCAATAACTAAATACCGATATGGCAATCACTAAAATTCATCTAAATAAGATTTAGTAATTGCCCACCCCATCTAACTCAAGAGGTAAATTTTACATCACAATAACTTCTTGAAATTACACTATAAAGCATTTACTAACTTATTCTCTATAGCAATAAGTTTAAAACGGAACTAAGTTAACACAAGAAATTAAAACAAAAAGTGTATCCTTAAGAAATTCTTTAAGAAACCTACTTTTTCCGATAAGAGGCATACCTGTTGTCAACAAATATGCCATAACACCATGTTTTTCTTTAAATTTTGCCAATTTATTATTAAACGTTCTAGAGGATCTCTTAATGCCATCCAGCGAATTTACTCCGATTTAATTCGAATTAACTCCTTTATAAATAGGTTTAAATGTATCATCTTCTTACTGTGGGCAATATCTATATACTGGGCAATCACTGTAGTGTTTACCCTATTTTTATTTTGTAAATACATATATAATATACATATAAAACACCCAGACCGATGAAAACAATCGATGACCGATGAGTACAAATGTTTGCACCGTGCGAGAAATCGAACCCGCGACCATCGGATGTAAAGCGGTGTGACCACCGAGGCAGTCGAAATATATGAATATTCTTATGAATTTATTTTATTCTACTTTGTATGTGTGCGTGGGGTGCGATGTACGGTGCTCCCCCCTGCCTCCACCGTTGCTGGAGCTTGCATGTATGGAGCATTGCGAATATAAAATATCTACATTAGTAAATTAATAAATTCATAATTGATAGACCGTTACGGTATCTATATATATTCGGATCAAAATAAGTATCGCAGTAAGGACGAGTATATAAAGTGATCAACACAAGTAATTGATTTTTAAAATATATTCAGAGCCAAAAAGTCTTTGTATATTCAAAAAATGAAAAAATGTATCGAGTATATCGTACTATCGACGAATATATATGGGCACATCGCAAAATAGAATGCGACGTTGCCATACCGCCTGAGATATACGCGATAGGAGGCTAGTTATTCAGAGCAATAGGTGGAATCGGCAAGGGTTTAGGTTGTGGCGTGATCAACAAAGTGCCCAAAGAGGTGTTTATATATATGAATATAAATACTACTATACTATAGATACAAAAATTCAAAATCAAGTGCAAGCGTATCACCTTCAATGATGCAATGCACAAACCGCCGGCCAACTGCTATCATAAATTAAAAAATAACTGTAGGTTATAAGACAAGTTTACAATAATAATATGAAGTTCGAAAGAAATTACTACAGAAGTTAACACTCATAAATATCACATCTTCAAAAAAAAAAAAAACAGATCCAGTAATAAACATTAAGTACATAAAAAAAAAAACTTAAATCACTGTATGAGTTAGGTATCCGGTCACGAATTATCGCGCACTACACTGTATTCTACCATAGATAATATTTAAAACTAACTGTCATTGTCACCGACTGACGGATAAATTAACTCGATCGATGACAAAATATATATTGACAGATTGCTTGACAAAACAAAAACAGACATTACAATAAATCGATACAAAAAATTAAGAAAAAAAAACAAGCACTATAGTGGGTAAATAATAAAAAAGAGATACATAAATACTACTGCTTCGTCTTCCCGGTGCGCCTAGAGCGCGCTCCTCCAGCAGTCTGTGAGGGTTTGACGGCGACATCAACTGCTTCCTTAAGCTTATTGGGGACGTCCGTGGTGACTAGCGCTGGCAAACTTGACTCAACTGTAATGCCCTCTAACATCTCCAAACTGGAAACACGTTGACGAGAACCAGCAGCTGTTTTAGCGTAAATAATGCCATTATGAGTCCACACCCTTGTAATACCAAGCTGCTTTCGAGCCTCCAGAAACAGTAGCTGTCTCCGTCGAGTCAGGAACTCAGAAAGGACAAACTGAGTTCCGTTTAATTTCGTCTTTTTAGCCCATATATCTGACCTCAGAGCAGAATTACATGGACGGAATACGATTGGCCTACATCGCCCCTCCGTGACTTTGCCCAAACGACGACAGCTAACTATATCAGCTTCACTAAGTGTAAGGCCCACACGGTTCTGTAGTATCTTAACAACAGTGGTGGCCGTGTTTTTATCACTGCTTTCTGGCACACCACTAATAAGGAGGTGTTTGCATCGGTGACGCATCTCGATATCGTCATTAGAGGCAATAAGCTCAGAGATCTGTTGCCTAAGGAGTGTAAATATTGTGAGCATGGATTTTTTGAACTCACTGAATTGCTGCTGCAGCTGACTGACTGTAGGACTTGGAGACGAAGCGGCCTTCAGCTGGCTCTCAAACTCGGACATCTTCTTGAAGAGAGTGGTTTCCATTGATATCTGGATGGATGCAACATCTGCGATACTGGCCATGGTGTCCCGTAGTATGTTAAAGTGCAAGTTATAAACAGTGATGTTGAGTTATAAAAACTAGTGGCAGTGGCAGGCGGGTTAGTGCAAATAATTAAATTGATCTAATGCATGTAAGTGGCTGCAAACACTGGATGGTAGAAATCAGTATATTAACTACCAAAAATAACTAAATTTATTTATTTATAAATAAATGTAATAATAAAATTCAATAAAATTGAGGAAGTGATATTTTACTAGACTGTACTATGCAACTACCCGCCGAAAATTTATTTTATTAAAACTGTACAACTGTACAACTGTAAACAATATTATTAAAAATGTCTGTATTATTAAAACGCCATAAAATTTGTTGCAGGCAACGTTGACTAGGATTCACTAAAATTTGCCTATACATTTTCTCTATGTCTGCAGTCACGACAAATTTATGCTGGCGAAATCTTAATAAAATAGAGAGTAGGTCATCTTGTATTGTGGAACCTATCAATTGAAGGTCATTAAATGATTTGCCAGTAGTTGTGACCGCAGAGGCATCAAAGACTGTACGAAGCTTCGTAGTCGTACTTGATTGATTTAAGACCCCGTGATGAGGTAAAAAATATTTTACTCAGTTTCAATATTTGTAGTATTTTTAGACATATGACCGACCGGGACCGGGAGATGTACTCTGAAATAAAGTCAACGTATAGTTATTTGAATTCAGGTTCTCTTTCTAGACGTCGTTCTAAGGATAGAAACCTACGCTTGGCCATAAAATACGAGTCTCCTAGGACGTTTGGAGACTGTTTAAGAGGGATGGTTACCACAAACCGAAATTCGTTATTACGTTTTGTAGTTTCAATAAAACCCTTCTCACAAGCCCGTTCTTCTAAGGATAACGTATGTAATGGTGATACCGTATCTAGCTCCCAGAATCGTGTGAGATCAGGGTACTTGAAAGGGAAGAATTACAAAAATGTGTAGAATGTGAAGAATATGTCCACCCTAATTTAGTCTCACATAGTTTAGGTTGATTTTTACCTGCGCTGTGATGCGATTGGCGGAGGGCTTGGATGTTAATGCCCCCGCCAACAACGACTTCACCGCGATGGCTGTGGAGCGCCGGGATATGGAGAAGCGAATTGGGGAGCTCCATAAAGAAAATAAGGAGCTCCGTCGCCAGATCCAGGCGCTCCAAACGCAAATGCAGCAGCTCGCGGCGAGGACACCACAGACTCCCTCAGCTGCTTCCCAGGCACCACAGGGGCCTGCGAGGGTGAGGGCACCTGGCCCGGCCCCGGCGTCAGTGATAGACACCGAGGAACTGCGGGCGGAACTTCTGCGCTCGACCGGGTTTATGGTCGACGCCCGTTTCCAGGAGCTGAAGGAAATGATCCAAAAGGTTCATTCCCTTCAGGAGGCGTCGATCCGCCCGGTACACCGCCCGCCGCTGCAGAGCGATGGGCAGTATGAGGTTCTGTCCCGCATCCCTGGCGCAGGGGGACCGGGCTTCAGGGACGCCCCCCATTTGCGCGGGGCGCGAGGTGCTGAATTCCCGCCGCTTCCAGCGGCTCAACCGACCAGCCGGCCGACCTCCGGTAGTCAACAGCCGGGGCCGTCGGGCGCGGGGCGCGCAACCGATGGCTGGAGCACGGTGGTGAGACGGGGCGGTAAAAATCGCAACGTCCCTGAGAGGCAGACCCAGAGTACTCAAGGTACTCAGAGGAGCTCTGGGGCCCCCTCTCAGGGGAAGAAGGGCAAACCGGCCCCGCCCTCACCATCAAAATTGCGCGCACCGCGCTCGGCGGCTGTAGTTGTCTCCCTTTGTCCGGAGGCGGAAGCGGCGGGAATGACCTATTCAAAGGTCCTCAAGGAGGCGAAGGACAAGATTGACCTCGCCTCCTTGGGCATAAACAGTCTGCGGTTTAAGACCGCGGCCACTGGGGCCCGGATCCTAGAGATCCCAGGGTCCCAGACGGGAGACCAGGCCGACGCGCTCGCGTCGAAGTTCCGGGACGTCTTCCCGGAAGGTACAAACCCTCCAACCAACCCATGGCCATTCCAACCTCACGGTTATACTGGCCGAAACGCGGGAGGTGCGCTTTCGCGCATCTCTCTTGACTCCCTACAAGTTATTTAATCTACATTCCTTGTCCCTAGTGCACTTTCTCCCCTTTCTGGGGCAGTGGACTCCACAGCAACAGCAGTTGAGACTTCGGTGCCGGGCAGCACTCCATCTTCTTCCGGATCTTCCCGAATGTCTTCCTCTGTGCTTCCAGATTCCGCTCCACGTGTCATCCTCTCCGACCTGCTCCGCCTCTTATGCCACTGATGCGCGAACTCCCGTAGCCGTCTAAAATTCTCCACCGAAGACACGAGATCCTGGTAGTAGGCTGGTCCCTCCTCACCGTTGCCTCGACGTATGCCGTCCAGCATCACCATCCTCGCGTCGCCGTACAGCGGGCATTCCCACAGGGCATGGTGGACGTCCTCGTCTTCAGCCCCGCAGTCGCAGCCACTCCGCTCACTGAGCTTCATGGCGTGCAGACGCTTCCTAAAGCAGCCGTGTCCAGTGAGGATCTGGGACGTCTCGTAGTCCGGCTCGACCCACGTAGACGTCAACCGCACACCTACCTCGGGGAAGAAACGATGCAGCTCTCTGCCGTCCGCGGAGGATGTCCAACGATCCTGCCATGTCGCAACTATCTCGTCCCATACCCCTCGTTTACGCCTGCTCAACTCCGGTCTGGGCGCGGACTCGCGCTCCTTATCCATCCTACCAGCACGAGTCAACTCCAGGTCTGCAGGCAGGACTCCCCCCAAAACTGGCAGCGCCGCGGTGCTGACACTCCTGTACGCTTTGGTCAGCAGTATCAGCGCCGGACGCTGTAGCCGCAAAAGCACACTACGGACGACGTGAAAGTTCGCCCTCTCGTACCATATAGATGCAGCATAGGTCAACGTGGCGACAAAGGTGCCTTTGTAGAGAATCCGGAGGGCCGGATAGCGAATGCCCCAGGAAGAGGCCGATACTCTCGACATCTTCCCGAAGCATTTGGCCGCTCGTTCTCCAATCGTTGTCGCATGCTGCACGAAAGACAGACTTACATCGATAGTCACCCCCAGTATAGTGGCCGCCGTGACGGACCTGACCGAGCTGTTCCCGAGTTTGATGACCGGGGGCCGCTGGAGCTTTCCCTTAAGGGTCATCGACATCGACTTACCCGGGGAGAACTCCAGCCGGTTTCGGGCACCCCAGTCTATCGCCAGAGAGAGCGCGGCCTTGGCCTTACTCTCGATACTGGCTCTCGAGTCCGCCCCGATGAGGACCGTAACATCGTCCGCGTACGCAACCATACTCACACCCTCCGGCAGTGGTAGCCGAAGCAAGTCGTCCATTAGAAGGTTCCAGAGCGTGGGACCCAACACCGAACCCTGAGGACATCCCATCGTGGACTCCTTCCACAACGCGCGGCCACCGACGAGGAGGCATACGCGTCTACCGGTGAAGTACTCCCTCAGCATCTTGAATATGTTGGGGGGGCATCCACCTCGTTTCGCTTTGACCAGATCATCGGCCACCAGGCGTTGTCGAAGGCGCCCGAGATGTCAAGGAAGATCGCCTGTACATACTTCCAGCGTTCGAGTCGCGAATCTAAAATTTTCCTAAGCGCAGTGACTGTTGATCTACCCGGAGTGAACCCGTGCTGGCAATCGGAGATCTGATTGCTGATCGCAGGAGCGCATTTCAGAAGGACGCGTTCCAAAAGTTTCCCAAGTACCGGTAGGAGCGTTATCGGACGATATGCTTTCGGGTCAGTCAGCGGCCTGCCGTTGCCTTTCGGCAGGACAAGCAGCCGACCTTCCTTCCAGGCGTCCGGAAACACGCCCGTCTCTATGCACCGCGAGTACAGGTAGTGGAACTCAGCAGGAGCCGCGATCCATACCTGTTTAATTATACGCGATGAGAGCCCATCCATACCCGGTGCAGTGTTCGGTAGCACCTTGACGATGCTTTCCAGATCCTCTCTGGAGAGAGGAGCTGCAGCGTCGCCCGAGGGTGTGAACGAAGCCACAGCGCGCACCTGCCGGTGGTAGTCCGTGTCCCCGGACATGTCGTCATCGGGGCACAGGGCGTTCACCAGTGCGCGCATGGATCCGTCCACATCCCTCGCATGGCCTTCAGCAAACTTAGTGCCGTTAATTAAATTATTCGGAGGTCTAACCCTGCCGCTCGCTACTCTGTAGGCCTGACCCCAGGGGTCCTGGTTGCCAGCCCCAGCCAGTCGCGTAAAGTGATCCCGCTGCACCTCCTCCATTCGTTTTCGATAGCGCAATCGTGCGCTATTATAGGCCGCTTTAGTGTACGATTCTAGACTACCCCCTCTGACTTTGGTCTTTTGCCAGGCCCTCCTTGCTCTCGATGCAAGTCTACGAAGACGGTCCAGTTCCGGACTCCACCATTCGTAGCCCTCTCCTCCTATCTCCTTCTTCTCCCCGAGACATTCCCTGGCGCATCGCGTGATGATGCTGGTGAAGTCCTTGGCGAGTTCAGCCGGCTGTTGGTAGGTGTCGAGGTCGCCCATCCTGTAGTGGATCTTCCGCCTGAAGAGTTCCCAGTCCACACGCCGGTCACGGTATCTCGGTGGATTTTTAATTGGCTCAGCGCACGACGCCGGTCGGCTGGCCGCACCGCCCACCGTGAAGGATATCATCCTGTGATCACTAACACTGACACTGTCGTTGACTAACCACCCATCTACTCCTACCCCCCGCGAGGTCAATGTGATGTCTATGTTCGATTCGCCATTAGGGCCGCTGAAGGTTGCCGGTTGGCCTTCTGTATTATGTAAAACAAGGTCCCTACTGAGGATGAATCCTTCCATTGCACGTCGTCTGTGTTCCGAGTTCCGAGCCCGCGCCCCGTGTAGTGGCGAGCCTCGGAGAACCACAGAGGTGAGTGGGCGTTACAGTCCAGAGCGATGAGGATCCTTCTTCCGCGAAGAACGTCGAGTACTCTCTACAAATAGTGCAGGTGGCGGTCTATGTCGTTATCATATTGGAAGTAGCCGGACACGATATATAAGTCGGTCTCGGCTACATGTCCTATCACACAGTGTTCACTACATAAGTCCCTAACAATCGCGACTTCCAAAGACCTAAATACCAAAATACCCGCCTTGGGGTTGTCGCCGACTTGTATGGCCGCAAGAGGACGATCCGCGTCGGCCCAGGCTCTCGCATACTGCTCCTGGACGAGTATGATGTCGAGGCCTAGGTCTTCCGCTATCCGTGGTAGTTCACGAGTCGCCAGCTCCGACCCCCCAGGTTTATTTGACCGATCCCTAAACCTAAAGCGCGATTATGAGCCATATTTCGTGGTTTCTACAGCCCGCTGTTCGGCGTGGATTCTAGCCGGGCATATCCTATCCATCGTTCCGTGCGACGCGGCGTCTTTACGGCCGAATCTATGACACGTTGCGCATCGCCTACTGGCAGATGCGCATTTGTCCCGCGCATGTCCGGCTTCTCCGCACCTTCCGCAGGTGACGACCGAGGCCCGACAGTATTTTGCCGGATGGCCATATTGGTGGCACTTCTGGCAGCAGGTGACGTCTATGTAATCACCTGGAGTGACTACATCCCACCCGATGTAAAGCCGCTCCCGCGCAACCAACACGTCTCTAAGGCCGGCACTGCAACGCACGACCGCCGTGGTGTTTTGGCTATCCCTCCATCCCTTCTTAAAGGCCAGCTCGGCGTTAGCCTTTACCTTCTTGGTGTCCCATTCAGTGCCGCTCAAATTCTGCTCCACTAAACCCCCGACGATATCGTCCCATTGGACATCCGAGGTAAAACCTCTCAGTGCCACCAGTGGCCGCCTCGATTTTGGTTCGGTAACCCGAAGGGTAGCTGGGGCCGCTTTCCTGAGACGCTCCGCCGCCTCCTTATTGGTGGTCTGTACCGCCACGCCGGCGTTACCGACCTTCCTTACCCTCTCCACCTGCACATTAAGGTCTTTGGGCCGAACCGCCTTCTTCAAAACCCTCTTGGTGTCTTCGGCCGTCTTCAGCTCCGGGGCCGCCTCTTCCGTAGGGTAGAACACGAGGACAGGCCCCGAGGCAATCTGGTGCTGCTGCACCGATTGCGCGGGAGTACCCCTGCTCTTTTGATTGAGCCGCAACGTGTTGGCGTAAGTCAGTGGTCCCGTTGTTGGTGCCAGCGCAGAAGAGGACGCTGCTCCGACTCCCGAGCCAGAAGCCGCCGCTCCCGCGGCAGCCTTGGCGAGGGCAGTCCGGAGCTCCTCGCAGCGGAGCTCGGCCCGACTCGCGTCGAGCTCAGCTTCCGCCACTCGGACGTCCATAGCCCCCACGATGGCGACTATCTCCTGCCCCAGCGCGCTGATGGTCGCCGTATCACCCTTATTGAGCTTGCTGCCCGGACCGGTAATCATCCCCATGATAAGTGCCATGTTCTTCCGCGTCCTCTCCAGCAGCTCGAGTTTGGTGGCCGTCCCAAGGTTCACCTCCAATTCCGTCGCTCCTGACCGCGGCTGCTGCTGCTGTGGCAGTGGCAGCTGCGGAGGCTGCGACGTCTCAAGGCTCGTATCTGCACCGGCGGCGGACGGGGTGCTCAGAAGCAATCCCGCCACTGGAGGGGCGGAGCTGGCGGTTTGCCGAATGCTCGGCTTCCTCCTCTCCGCAGCCGCCACCTTGCTGCGCTGGGCGGCGATCGTCTCCGGCGACGTCAGCGGCCTCTTGCCGGCCGCCTTGCCGCCAGACGACGCACCCGACGCAGACGGTTTGGCGGCTCCTGCTTCTCCCCCGTCGCTCCGATGCTGCCCAGGTGGCGGGGTCCTACATATGGACCGTCGCGTCACAAATGGGCTCTCGATGTCTGGTTCCTCCATTTCAGTTCCTTCCTGCTATGCTATTTATAGACAAAACAAATAACAAAGACAAGGACAGCGAACTAAATACAATTTACAGTATGGAGGACGGAACAATTATACTGGGGGGAACCTAAACTAGCTAACTTGGCACTAATTATTGAAGGTGGCAACACCGGAATCAGCAGGGATACCAACCTACAACAATGTACCCTATGCTACGAAACGCCAAAGTCAATCTGACACACTGACGGTGACAGATGACTTTGATGTTGGCACAGCGGCGGGCAATATGGCGGCTGTCAGTGCGACAGCCGTCAACCACCGACCGCGTGCGGACCACGTTCCTAATCTTAAAAATGAGACCACGTGCTAACCAAACATTTACCGTCGCAATTTTGTGAATTTGGGCACTATTTTGGGACCTACTCTAGCTAAAATTATGTGGGGACTTATTCTATAACTCACGATACCGCCTTTTGCGTCCAGGAGTCTTTCCACGCCACTGTGGTCCAATTATAATGTTTAAGTTGATCACAATTTACAGTTTTCACATCACACGCGAACCCGAGGAAAACGCGATAAATAAATATTAATAACGCGCACCTGTTCGTGAAGTGAAGGAATCAATAATAAACAAAAAGAAAATAGAAAAACAACGAGATTTGGGGGAAAACAAGTTTTCCCGAATACAATATGTAACTTAAGCGGAGCGGACACGTCCGTGCGCACTGACGGCCGACAACGGAAGGTACAGTCCGAATCGCCAGGCCCACAAAGACGGCCGAAATGAGGGTCATGGGCTTGGATGACGGTACCAACCGGGAGGAGGTGGCGGCCGCCGTGGCACAGCACGGCGAGTGCACGGCGGACGCCGTCAATGTCGGGGAGATTCGGCGCGGCGCGTCGGGCCTGGGCACCTGCTGGGTGCGGGCCCCATTGGCCGCGGTGAAGAAGGTCACGACGGCAGGGCGGATCCGGATCGGCTGGGTCTCGGCCGCTGTGGAACTGCTGCGGCAGAAGCCACTCCGGTGCTTCCGGTGCCTCGAAAGTGGGCACGTGCTGGCCAGGTGCTCGCACGAGGAGGACCGGAGTGGCTTGTGCTACCGGTGTGGGGTTCCCGGCCACAAAGCGGCCGGATGTTCGGCGGCCCCACACTGCGTGGTTTGCGCAGCGGCAGGTCGCCCAGCTGACCACCGGGTGGGGGCCAAAAAGTGCCCCCAGTCCCGCAACAAAAAGAAGGGATACGCACTGTCGTCGGCCCGCGGCAATGGCCGCCGGGGAGAGGCTGAGGTGATGGACACCGGTTAATAATGGCAGTCCATCGCCTCCTGCAGGGGAATCTGAACCACTGCGCGCGCGCCCAGGATCTGCTTCTGCAGAGCGCGGTGCAGTGGGGAGTTGACCTTGCAGTGGTCGCCGAACCATATCGCGTCCCACGAAGCGACCATTGGTTCGGCGACCCCTCTGGCCTGGTGGCCATTGTCGGCGCGGGCAACCCCGCGACCCCGCTCGTCAGCCGCCTATTCGGCGGAGCGGGGTACATAGGAGTGAGTTGGGGGGAAACCGTCGTTGTCGGGACATACTTCTCTCCAAACAGGACTCTCGCCGAGTTCGAGCAGTTCATGGACGGGCTGGGGGCCGCTCTGGAGCTATACTCGGCCCGTCCAATGATGGTGATGGGGGACTTCAATGCCAAATCCACGGCATGGGGCTCCCCCATCACCGACTCTCGAGGCAGGGTCCTGGAAGACTGGGCGGCCGCGGCCGGCCTGGTGGTGTTGAACCGAGGGTCGGCCGCCACGTGCGTGAGACAGCAGGGGAGTCGCATGTCGACGTATCCCTCTGCAGTCCAGCGATCGCACAGAGGATGCGGAGCTGGCAGGTGTTGGATGAGGTGGAGACGCTATCCGATCATCGTTACATTCGGATAGACGTTCTCCCCTCACCCGTAGCTCCGCACCCCGGTCGCCAGGAGAGGAATGTCCCACAACTCCCCAGATGGGTGTTGAAACGTCTGAATAAAGACGTGCTGATGGAGGCTTCCATCGTCCAGGCCTGGGTTCCAATACCGGAGGGGCCTGTGGAGGTCGACGTAGAGGTGGGCTGGTTCGGTGAGGCTCTGTCGCACATTTGCGACGCGGCGATGCCCCGAGCCGGCCCTCGACCTCCTAGGCGTCAGGTGTACTGGTGGTCGGAGGAGATAGCGGCGTTGAGGGAGGAGTGCTCCGCCGCCCGCCGCCGGTACACCAGGCACCGCCGACTCAGGCGGGGCCGCGACGCCGACGAGGAAGCACAGCTGTACGAGCAGTACAAAGAGAGGAAGAAAGCTCTGCAGCTGTCCATCAGCAGGGCCAAGGAGACAGCCAGGGAAGAACTCCTGGAGACCCTGGACAGGGATCCATGGGGGCGCCCTTATAGGTTCGTCAGGGGCAAATTACGCCCCTGGGCGCCCCCCGTGGCAGAGGGTCTCCAGCCGCAGCAGCTGGAGGGGGTGTTGGAGGAGCTGTTCCCGAGACAGCCTCCCTTCACACCTCCTTCGATGATGCCGCGTGGCAGTGATGGAGAGGCCAGCGGCGTCAGCGCTGCTGCGGTTCCTGCCATTACCGAGGAGGAGTTCGCCGCGGCCGTGGATAAACTCCGGGGCAAGAATGTCGCCCCGGGTCCGGATGGTATCCACGGCCGCGTCCTGGCCTTGGCCCTAAACACCCTAGGGGACCGACTCCGGCGCTTGTTCAACGCGTGTCTGGAGTCGGGACGGTTTCCCAATCAGTGGAAAGCGGGTAGAGTGGTCCTGCTCCGCAAAGCGGAGCACCCCGCAGGTTCGGTGGTTCCCTCGGCGTTCCGCCCCATAGTACTGTTGGACGAGATCGGCAAGCTCTTCGAGCGAATCTTGGCGGGCCGACTCGTCCAACACCTGTCTCAGGTAGGTCCCGATCTCAGCCCGAAGCAGTTCGGGTTCCGAGAGGGGCGCTCAACGATCGACGCGATCTCGCGTGTGCGCTCCCTCTCGGAAGAGGCGACGTCCCAGGGTGGGGTGTTGTTGGCAGTCTCTCTAGACATTAAGAACGCCTTCAACACCCTGCCCTTTGCGACTATTAGGGAGGCGCTGAAGTACCATCGCGCGCCTCCCTACATTCGGGACGTGATCGGGGCCTATCTCGAAGACAGGTCTGTGCTATGCACGGGGCGGAACGGCGTTGTAGTGCCGAGGGAAATGCAACGCGGTGTTCCACAGGGGTCGGTTCTGGGCCCGATCCTGTGGAACATCGGGTATGATTGGAACCTGCGGGGCGCCCTTTTAACGGGCACTGACCTCGTGTGTTACGCGGATGACACCTTGGTCACTGCCCGGGGGCGGGACCTACGGGAGGCTACCCGCTTTGCCACGGCATGCGTGGCGCTGGTCGTCGGTCGTATAAGAAGGCTTGGGCTCCAGGTGGCGCTGGAGAAGACCGAGGTCCTGTGTTTTCATGGGCCTCGGCGTGCGCCACCTCCGGATGCCCAGCTGGTCGTCAGTGGCCAGAGGGTGGGGGTCAAGCCCTGTATTCGATACTTGGGGCTTGACCTGGACAGTCGTTGGAGCTTCCGCGCTCACTTCCGGAACCTGGTCCCTCGCCTTATGGCAGCCGCCGGCGCTCTTAGCTGGCTGCAGCCAAACGTGAGGGGCCCGGGAGAAGGTTCCCGCCGCCTATACCTCGGCGTGGTGCGGTCCATGGCCCTGTACGGGGCCCCCATCTGGGTGGGGGCCCTAGGTAGGGAAAATGTGGCCTGCCTCACCAGGCCACACAGGGTCATGGCCATACGGGCCATAAGAGGCTACCGCACCATATCCGGGGAAGCGGCGGGTCTGCTGGCGGGGTCTCCTCCGTGGGACTTGGTAGCGGAGCTCCACGCGTCAGTGTATCACTGGCGCGCGGAGCGACGTTCCATGGAGGAGGCACCCGCTGGCCACGAGATTGGAGCGCGGAGGTCCGACTTTCGGCGGATCCTCAGGATCAGGTGGAGAGAAAGGCTGGCCAGTCCATCGGCCGGCCTGAGGACCGTCGAGGCTGTCCGTCCCATCCTCAAAGGTGGATGAGTAGGCGATGACCACTGACGTACCGCATGACACAGATATTGTCCGGGCACGGTTGCTTCGGGCGGTATCTGTGTCATGTGGCGAGGAAGGAGCCGACGACCGGCTGCCACGAGTGCGGAGGTGTTGAGGACACGGCGCAACACACGCTGGAAATATGTCCAGCGTTTGAGAGTGAGCGCCGTGTCCTCACACGAATAGTGGGGGACGATCTCTCGCTGCCGAATTTAGTTCGGAGGATGATCAGTAGCGAGAGATCGTGGCTGGCGGTGAGCTCCTTCTGCGAGGAAGTTATCTCGCGGAAGGAGGCAGCGGAAAGGGAGCGGGAGTCAGATCGTCCCGCTTCCCTCCGCCGCAGAAGAGCCAGGCCTAGAGGTGGGGGCGTACCCAACTCCGCCCCCCTCTATCCCCCACTGGGGCCGGGGTGACTGCCTTGAGGGTGGCAGTCCCCCCAATCCAAAGGCCCCGGAGGTGTGCGCGTGTACCCACACGCCTCCACAATGGAGTAGGGCGAAATAGGTCGCCCTAACCACAAAACGAGATGGGGCCTGCCCTACAACATCTACAGGGCGGGCCGTCGCCGTCGGAGCTGGGGTAGAATGCACTTGCGAATCCCCTGGCTCCGGCATAAGCGCTCGTAGGTACACCGTGTGGTTTTTTAGTGGGTACAAGTCCCACACACCACCTCGCCATCCCTCCGGCGGGGTGACGGTCTTTTGAAGATTTTTCCACACGATAAAAAAAAAAAAAAAAAAAAAAAAAAGGTTGATTTTTACCTAGGTCGATTACAGAGTGCCCTATTACGCTCCAAAATACTTCAACTCCAACAAGAATGTCAACGACTGACGGAATATTGAAGGTCGGATCAGCTAACTGCAGTCCCAATGGTAGAGGAATGCTGCTTATGTCAACTGTTAAAATCGATATTTTTAATAATTTCTGACGCATTGCCTTTTAAGGATGCCCGTAAATAGTGGAAATTATTTATGTCATCGCTACTGTCGTTATTGTGGATTAAGGATTGGTAGGTGTCCCTATACTCTAACCAGTTCTGATAATTCCCTAAGAAGCAGGGTAGGTTGATTTTGGGTAAACGTACAAAATTATTAAGTCTAGTACCACCTTGTATTAATTCTGTGGAGCCCGCTACTGCACCTGTACAATCGAAAAACTGGTCCCCCACAGGTTGTCGACTGGCCGACAAAAGCGCTCGAGCCTGCGCCACCAGTGTATGGTACTCGTCCTCGAATTGAACCCTCGCAGAACAGGCCTCCTCCGGTTTATCCGCCAGTATCTCAAACTCCGTCTGTAATTCGTCATAGTGACCATATAAGGCATCCAATTTCGAAAGTCGACCTTCAAGATCAATCCTAAATAGCTCTCTAAGGCAAGATGAATCATCAAATTTAGCTAAATAAAAACAGTTAATTTGCCTTTCATAGCACTTATTTTCTTCTGTATTTTAATATAATCCAAGCCTTGATTAACCTGTCAGCTTAATCGGAATGGATGATAAGACATTATTAACATTATATGATTTCCATTATACACTTCCTTGTATTTTGGAAACTTTACAGTTCACAATCACTTTCTTGTATTTTGGAAACAATTAATTATATTCTCTTTTCACACGTCCGTTCGCAACGATCGTTTACAAAAGAATGCCCCTCCGAATATTTTACCTCCCACTTTTATAGATATCAATATAGTCACTTTTTTACTTTTAAATAAAACAAGTTATTATAAAATATGATAGGTAATTAAATTAGTATAATAATAATATAGTATGCATTAATAACCATTGATGACAATATAGTAATAATGAATAAACGTTGATGACACTCGGCCATCCGTATAAATGCGTACGTCCTCGTACGTTAAAAAAAAAAAGAACTAGCAATATATAAAGATAGGTTTCTAAGTGACTTTGTACACAACTAAATAACAAGAACTGGGTATTCTAATATTAACATACTAACATTATTTCAATAAACAACATGACATTACTGACAATACTTTACGGGACCAGGGTTGTCCTTCAATATAACCGTTGGGACCAGTGTTGTCCTTCAATATAACCGTTGGGACCAGTGTTGTCCTTCAATATAACCGTTGGGACCAGGGTTGTCCTTCAATATACCCGTTGGGACCAGGGTTGTCCTTCAATATAACCGTTGGGACCAGAGTTGTCCTTCTATATAACCGTTGGGACCAGGGTTGTCCTTTCTTATACATATACTAAATTACATTGAACCAGGGTTGTTCAAATAAATAATGATCAGAGGTATTCTTGCTTATATAATACTAATTAGGTTTTAAATTACTTAATCTTTCTTAACTTATACTACCGATGTGTATTTCAATCTAGTTGGATACCATTTCATTATATGGTATTATAAATAATCATAATCAGTGAATACTATTAAACTACAGTTCATCTATATCTCATACCTATGATTTGTCTGTGCACTTCTCCTCGGACTCACTGGAAGATACCTCTATGTCTTGCTCATGCGGTCTTTTAAAATTAAGCCAAGGTTTGATCTTATCTATGGCCACAATTGTAGAGAATTGTTTACCACCTTTTCTGGTAAGTGGTGTATCCTCTACCTGAAAGCGATCATTGTCAAGTACTGCTGTGATTTTATACGGCCCTTGATACTTTGGTACTAGTTTTCTGCTCTGACCCGTAGCAGGTATCTGCCGTTCCAGTCTCACTAAATCCCCGATGCTGTACTTGATTGGACGACATCGCCTCCTATCAAAGGATTCCTTTTGTTTTATTTGACAGGTCTCTATATGTTGGTTAATTTCTTGCCTCATTATTGCTCTGTTTGTATCTGCACCATTATCGGCTTCCGTATCCGTTATTAATTCGGACATAATCCGACTTTCACTAGAACCTATCGGCCTGGTACCGAACAGAGCTTCAGAAGGAGTTCTATTAATACCTTTGTTAAAAGTATTATTCATACCCCATTGGACCTCGGGCAGGTGGTCGTCCCCTCTATCTTCTGGTATTCCTACAGACTTAGCAGTTAGGGCATCTACTATAATCTTGTTGTATCGTTCCACTTGCCCATTGGCTCTAGGTATTGCGACAGCGTTAAGGATAGGTCTTATACCTTTGTCCTGCATAAACATTTTAAAAGTATTGCTAGTAAATGAAGTACTACGTGGTGGTAGGGGAGGCGGTGTTGCATTCTATGTACGAAAAGACTTAAGGGTCCGATTTGAAAAACATGCTGACGTCGGCATTGAGCAATTATGGCTATCGACGAGATCGAACGGGTATAGTCTAATTGTGGGAACAGCATATAGGCCACCATGGATGAATATTGATATGTTCATAGATGCATTGACAGACACAGTTACACACTTTTCTAAATATGACTACGTTGTCCTACTTGGTGATTTTAATGTGGATATGCTTAATAGATCTCATAGTAGCACTTTGAAAATAGAAGACTTTTTGCAATGTTTAGACCTACAACAGGTGGTGACTGAACCTACTCATCTCTCGGTTAATTCTCACACATTACTAGACCTTGTATGCACTAATTGCCGGATACATGATGTAAATGTCTCAAACATTACTGGATCACTCGGCCATGCCATGATAAATGTTAATGTTACATTAAAGAAACTCAAAACAACACCAAGTACCTTTGAATATAGAGCTATCAAGAGGATAAATTTGTGAGGGTTCAGTCAGGATCTTATGGCCTTAAATTGGAGAGTACTTCAGATTTTGCCTAATATAGATTGTATAGTGGATAAATATAGTTCCTTCCTTATGACTCTTTTTGATAGGCATGCCCCAATAGTATCTATGACAGTGAAGCAAGATCAGTCTCTTCCTTGGATAACGGACACAATCAGAAGTATGATAGAATTACGTAATAGGGCTTATGACACTTATCGACGTTCTGGGTCTGATGTGCAAAAGCAATATTATAAAGACCTTAAGAAAATGGTAATCAATAGTATTAAAAATGAAAAGTGTGCTTATTTTAATTACTTTATCAATTCTAATGCTGACAATAGTAAGGTATTTTGGAAGAATATTAAAGAAAAAATATTGGTGGATCCTAGTAAAGCAAAATGTCTGCCAGACTTCCTTAGTGACCCCGATATTATTAATGATCACTTCTTAATACAAGCTGGGTCAGATACAGTATCTTTATCTCAATTAACATTTTTTGAATATCACAAATTTGACACACAAAAACCCCAGTTTAAATTACAACCAGTCACTGAAAGTGATGTTGCTCGTTACATACTATCAATAAAGTCCAATGCTATCGGAAGTGACTGTATTAGCCGTGATATGGTACTGCTTACACTTCCACAAACTTTGTCTATTGTCACAGATATGGTAAATGAGTCACTCACTACTGGCTTGTTTCCTTCCCAATGGAAAAGGGCACTAATCACTCCATTGCCCAAAATTGAACATCCCAATAATTATAACGATCTCAGACCCATAAGTATTTTACCACTTCTCTCAAAAATTCTGGAAAGGGCTGTATATAATCAGGTTGTACATTATGTTACTGCTACTAATATACTACCGTCACATCAATCAGGATTCTGCAGGGGCCGTGGTACTGTTACAGCGCTGCTAGACGTGACAGACGATATACTTGCAGAACAAGATGTTGGACGTGGTTCAGTACTTGTTCTTCTCGACTTCACTCGTGCATTTGACAGTCTTGATATCTGGTTGCTTCTTTCCAAGTTGTCCTATTATGGATTCGATGCACATGCAATCAAATGGTTTACAAGTTACTTGAGCAACAGATGGCAATCCGTAAAACTACGTAGACATAATGGCTCATACTCGGTATCCACTCCGAAACCAGTAAAGCGTGGAGTTCCCCAAGGATCCATATTGGGTCCTCTTCTCTTTAATATATATTGTGCAGATCTACCTAACGTTATTAAACATTGCAAATATCACTGTTACGCTGACGATATACAACTTTATATCTCGTTAAAGCCAAGAAAAATTAGAGAAACATTGAAGGCCCTTAATGAGGATTTGGGTAGAATAGCTGATTGGTCTTCTAATAATTGTCTCAAACTTAATCCGTTAAGTCTAAATTTATGATTCTTGGTAGTAAAAAACAGATCGAAATGATCAAAAATAGCGATCCCGTTGTAAAAATTTTAAATACTTGTTTACAGGAGGTTAGTGAAGCCAGGAATCTGGGTATTGTTTTTGATTGCCAACTCCGTTTTGAGAGCCATATCCGGAATCTTGTAAAGAACTGTTTTTATAAATTGAAAGTTTTATATAAAATAAGAAATTGTGTAAATGAAAAAACGCGCATCACTCTATGCGAATCATTAATTTTATCTAGGCTAAATTATGGAGATTTGGTGTACGGACCTCGATTACTTTACAAAACTCGTCGAATGATTCAACGTGTACAGAATGCATGCTGTAGATTCTGTTTTGATATTCCTCCGCGTACACATGTATCTCCGTTCATAAATAGGGCTTCAATGCTAAATATGGAATCACGTCGAAAATTACACCTTGCAATGCTTATGTTCAACCTTACAAAGCTGAAAAGCCCAGAGTATCTTTACCAAAAGCTAAGGTTTCGCACGTTCCACGACCAATATGGAGATGGTACACCTAGAACTCTGAGGCCACCGTTGGTAGCGCACTCACATAGAACAATGGCATTTAGAGGATGTTTCCGCTATCAAGCGACCAAATGTTGGAATAATATACCCCCTCCAATTAGAAGTATTCCCTCGAAACTTACTTTCAAGCAAAAATTAAAAGATTTGTTGTTGGAGGAACAAAAGTCAAGTTGATTTGTCTTTGTAACCGTTATACATATAATGTACATATATTTCTTCATTTTCCCCAATATTTGATTAGTGGTTTTGGTTGCTTGATAGTGGTAACACTTAACACTCAACACTCAACACTCCTTTTAAACACTTCACACTCTTATGCAATAATTCTATTTTCTCTTTTGTTTTTCATATTTATTTTATTATATGAATTGATAATAATTTCCTATATATTTTATGCCTATATGTTATACCTATTTCTTGTTTTATTATAGTTTTTTTTTTAATATACTAATATATATGGTAATGTAATAGGGCTGATTACAAGGTGTGGTCTTGTTACATGCGTCCTCGCGTATGTCTCTGGGCAGTGCCTGAATATCAGTGGTTTGCTGCTTGTATGCTGCAAACAATACACTGAGGTGCTGCCTTTTTACGTATGGGCTATGCACACACACTACGTTACTCATACCGTTTTTTGTTATCTGTATTGCATTTTATTTTATCTGTATAATTGTTGTGTATTGTATTTTGTTTGACTTCACTAATGTAATGTGTATATCTGTTTTATTTTTGTTCTTATTATTACAGTGCCTTTTGTGTGTGTGTGTGCCTTTAACGTGCCTTTAACGTGAATAAAATTTTTATCTATCTATCTATCTATCTACCGTGATCCGATATTAAGCGCCGAGGTACTCCAAAAATGCCAAAGTATTCCCTAAGCACCCTTATTGAAGTGTTAGACTTAGTGTTCCTAACGGCCTTCATATAAATATACCGCGTATAAGCGTCTACCAATACTAAAATATGCATGTTACCTTTACTACTACGTACGAATGGACCCACATGATCGACATGTACTGTATCAAAAGGATTATCTACTTTCTTGATGGGATGCATAAATCCTGGCTTTTTACCACCAGAAGATTACATTCTAAACATGATGTAACGTATTTTTTTACAAAAGTTCGCATCTTAGGGAACCAATAGGATGCTTTAACCTTTTCAAGGGTCTTGTCGACCGAGAAATGGACGAGGGGAAAGGTTTCAGTACCGAAACGCCCGCCTTTATGAAGGGGAGCGGACGAATACTGTGGGACTGGACGAATCCGACCCACCAAAACCCCTCGGTGTTCCTCCAAAAACCACGAAAGACGCCTTCGTGCGGGTTGGCATTTGCATTCTACTGCATTCCGGCCGCACGTCTCCAGTGAAGGAGCCGCCGAAGTTGGGCGCGGGGACCACTCCACGCCCACACTCCTCGGATCACTCTCATCCTTGTAACTTTGGATGCCCCTACATCCTCCGCTCCGAGTGTCCAAGTTGGGGCTTCGGGTGAAAATACACCTTCCGCCCCCCACGCAAAGGCCGCGATCGCCGCGGCGGTGCGCGAGAAGCGCACCGCAGCCGCGCCCGCGGATAGCCGTACCGCCGGACGGAAGCGGTCCGGAAGGCACCGCTCCGCCCGGTGCCCCGACGGGGCGGGGCGACACACACACACCTTCTGCGACGTACTCCCTGCGCCGTCAGCAGTCTGCACACCAAGACGTGCCATGGCGCAGCCCGAGGATATCCTCAGCAGATAGGACTCCCGATCTTTACAATGTTAAAATCGGGAGCTGCCTACTCGTGAATACTTACCCAAATTCGCGAAGCGTAACCGTAAGCGGGATCGTATCCTCCGTAAGCACTACCGCGCCACACGGTTAAACCGTAGGCGTCGGTAGTGTTGCCTCCTCGAGTGTTGCCCAGCGTCCGAAGACGCCTAGCAACGATCCTCGTCGACTCCGTCGTCTGCGGGCCCTCCTCGCCCGGACGACGTCCTCCTCGTCGACAGCCGCGCCGACCGCCAGAGGTTTTTTATAGAGGTTGTCTCCTCGCAGCCCCGAGCGAACCCAGGGCCCCCGCTCTCACACTGGGCGGACGACCACTGTCATCGCACCCAGTGCAAGTTTACGGTATGAAGATACACTCGCAGTCTTGGCCAGAGACAACTCCGTCATCTACGGGCACTCCTGCCCGCAACTCCGTCCTCCTCATGACTCTGACTCCGACCGCGAGAGGTTTTTTTTATAGAGGTTGTCTCCTCGCAGCCCAGAGCTCGGCCCCCCGCTCCCACACCGAGCGGATGACCTCCTGTCATCAACACCCGGTGCAAGTTTACGGTATGATGGTACACTCGCCATCTTTGCCAGGGAAACCCCGACGTCGACGGCAAGCGGTTTTTTATAGAGGTTGGCTCCTCGCAGCCCCGGGCGAAACCAGGGCCCCCGCTCTCACACTAGGTGGATGACCTCCTGTCATCAACACCCAGTGCAAGTTTGCGGTGTAAGTCAGTCCGGCTATGCGCAAGGCACCACCGGACCCGACCCGAATGCTTCGCTCACGACCTGGACGGGTCCCGGTTGGGATCAGGACTCATTGTCCTAGTCGCTCGCGTCGCCCTCACACCGAAATCGGCCTAGGTGGCACGCCACCTTAATTGGACGGGCGCCGTTAAACAGCGCCCACCCCTACTCGCCGGACTATTGGCCGACATAGTAGCAGTATCCCGAAGGAATGACTACTATCCCGCCCGGGGCGTACCAGAACCAAACCATTGCTCGACCACCGTTCCTCGCGGACGTATCCATAAGGATGGGGAAGCCTCCCAATGGCATGTTAACTATCGTGTGACGCACCATTAATTAAAAATGAAGTCAGTAATCATGTAACCTGAAACGGAACGTCAGAGGCTAGAGCCAAAATAATCTTTGTGACATTGACAGATAAATTTATGGATGATTGAACATAGGCAGCGGCAGTTTTTGGAGCGAAAAAGTTGGAGTGTTTATATTATTATAAAAACAAATAAGAGATAGGTAATTGTGAATATTGTAGGCATTGGGGAGTTTCTCTCCCTGACCAGCCGGCATTACGCCTAAGTCATCAGGATACTAGTGATTTTAATAGGCAGGAACATACTAGGAGGTTGCCCGATACACGCCCCCTCATCTATCACCGTCTTTTTTTTTTTTACGTCAGGAAAATCCATCATGGAGAACCATCCGCTTAGGGACGAATGGATACTGCCGGACTCCTACCTGCTAAAAACCTGACGACTGTTCCTCCTCGACATAATCGCCGTGGCCATGGGATACGCAAAGCATTCACCAAGACCACCGGCATGGTTCCCATCGAAGGGACCTTTCCATCTAGGCGTGCAGGGAACAGTCTCTGCACGCCACCTCCAGACCCTAATGCCTCCCCGGTGAGCTTCGGATTGCCCTAACAATCCTCCACCCTAGGGTCAAATATGGAGTCGATGCCCACCTGATTTTACTCAGGTGTCCATCGACTCCCCCCCCCCACCTGTGGCCTGCGCCGCGGCGCGGGCTTTGGGCGGGCGACACTGCTTTGTGACGCCCACTCTATGGTCGGACTTGCGACCCGCCGCGGCACAGTACCGACAGTTCGGTGATGGCGCGGCGCACCGTGCGGCCTTGTGGCCGGGCTCGCTGCAGCGGAAACATATTCCGCTGCTATCTTGCTCGGCGGTGCATCGCAGGCCCACATGCCCTGTGAGCAAGCAGCGATAGCACCGCTGCGGCCTCGGGTCCAAGGACTGCACCCGCGCCACCATCCACCCTATCCTCAGTCGGCCGGCCTCGACCAACGTCTTCGCGGCGACCACCGGACACCGCACCCAGATGGAGCCCGTACCCTGCGCGTTGCGTCGGATCTCCCCGGTTTTCACCGAGGATTTCCGGCACTCCCCTTCGCGTATGACTGCGACCACGACATCGGCTACCGACACCGAGTCGTCCAGGTCAACGATCCGGAGTTCAGCCGACTTGACTGGTCTCGTGACCCGGACGTCCTCGTGCAGGACCTCCTCAATTTTGGCAGCCAATGCGTCCGCTGCCTCGCCTGTGTTGGTGCCGGGAATCTCTAAGATACGGGCCCCGGTCCTTCCGACTCTGAACCTCAGGTCGGTGATACCGAGCGGGACCAAAGATATTTTGGCCTTCGCCTCGGTGAGCACCGACCTGTAGGTGACGCCCCTCGCCTCGGCTCCCGGCGTCATGGTCAGGACCACTGCCGATGACCGAGGGGGGCGTGCTTTCACCTTCCTCCTCGTCTTGGACCTCTGCGGTTCCTCCGTTTGGCCGCCGCGTGGCCCCTTCGCAGGCTGCGTTTTGGCGGGAGCTGCCTGGCTTGCGCCAGCGCCTTTTCGCTTCCCGCGTCACACAACCGTCGACCAGCCCTCCGCATTTGTTGCCGAGGTTGACGGCTGTAAGACGCGTCCGCCACTGGGCTCCCGTTGCGGGGCCCTGTTAGTCCCTGGACCGGATGATCCAGCAGTAGGCACACTTCTGACCTTTGGAGGCCGTCTCCTCTTCGCCGAGATCCGCTCTTCCATCTCGGCGAAGCGGCTCTCCATCATTTCGCCTACTCGCCGGATGATCCGGTCTTCGGCGTCCTCCCTTAGGACCCGGGGCGGGGCACCTTCCGGCGCAGCCGCCGTCGTTCCGCCGACTACGACTGCAGGAAGCTCAGCCGCAGTCTTCAGGCTCTCCACCTCCTGCAAGGCTTTTTGAAGGGCGCGTCGGTCCAGAGCGTTCAGCTGCTTCAACTCCTCCAGCTTCTGAACGCTCTCCCGTGTCTGCCGCTCCCCCTCTCTCTCTGCCTTTAGCGCTGCCAGCTCATCAGCCAGCGCGGCAGAGGATTGCGACGCCATGCGTAGCTCCCGGAATTTTTTCCGCTCCTCCACGGCCTCTTTTAACATGGCCCTCTTCATCTCCTGTACGGTGTGGAGCTCTGCGCGAAGTTTCTGGACCTCTCTCCTGAGGGAGTCTTCTTCGGAGTTGGGGCCCGATCGCGCCTTCAGAGCATCCGCCGCCGAACAGATCGCATGGACTGCGGTCTTTATTTCCCGGACAATAATGCCCTTCAGGTTCCTCGACTTCTTCACCGCTTCGAGTACCTGCCGGGCACAATTCCCAACTTTAGTTCCCAGCTCGTCGGAACCCAGCATGTTATCATCCTCAGTTGCTCTTATGGCTGCTACAGCCCCAGACCCGGAGGAGTCGGCTTCAGACGCAGAAGCCTCTGTCTCCATGCGCGATTCGGGTGTGGCCATTCGCATTCCTCCCTTGGCAGCTTGCAGGCCTCTAGCTCGACTAGTCTTAGACCCAGCCGAGGAAACCTCGACCAGGTCGACTTCGTCGTCGTCATCGGAGTCTAACTCCCGACGCTTCTCCACTATCCGCCTTTTCCTGTGTTTCTTGGGCGGCGAGGTACTCCCTCTAGCCGGCCCAAGGCTGTCTTCGGATCTTAAGGACAGCGAGAATCCAGTCCGCTCGGAATCCAACTGGGCTTCCATCTCTATCGCTTTGAGCGCCTCTAGCTGTTCGTAGGCCTCAACTCTCCTCATCATCATCTCCCTATACTGCACTTGTGCGCTGGTCGTGTCCCCCCCAGAAGACGTGGGACAGCCCACCCCCGGCAAATCCGGTGCGGTGGAGGAGGATTCTCCGGTCGCTGAACGACCGGTACCTCCCTGGGGTAGTTCTTTTTCCGATCAGCCATCATGTCGTTATTCCTTTTTACGGGTGTGGTCCCGGTCTCACACGAACGAAACGAAAACGAAAACAAAACAAAAAGACAGAAAAGAACAAAGATAGAAAAAGACAGAAGACAACCAAAAATAAATAAAACCAAAATAAATAAAACCAAAAACAAAAGAAGATGAACAAACCAAAAAATGAAGAAGAACGACAACCAAAAATAAAAACGAAGAGAAAGTGGGGGGGGTTCGCCGGCTCCGGCAGCCTCGACTTTGTCGAGGCATGGGAACCGCGAACACGCCCAACCTGCCGGGCTACTGGCCGACATAGTAGCCGTATCCCGAAGGAACGACTACTATCCCGCCCGGGGCGTACCAGAACCAAACCATTGCTCGGCCACCGTTCCCCGCGGACGTATCCACGAGGATGGGGAAGCCTCCCAATGGCAGGCCCATACTAGGAGGTTGCCCGACCCACGCCCCTCTATCACCGTCTGATGTAACCCTAAATAACTTGCCACTTTTAATTTTGTAATTGTTTTTTAAGTCAACTACGTCATTTAAGGTTGGATCTTGAAGAATTTTAACAATTCTGGTACCTGGTCTATATTCAATATCGAAATGATACTCCTGCATAAGCTCCCAACTAGCTACTCGCGGTATCATATCTCTCTTCTGAAAAGTAACACGTAAATAATTGCAATCTGTAACTATTTTAAATTTTATACCAATAAGATATACTCTAAATTTATGAAGTGCAGATACAACTGCAAGCGTCTCAAGGTCATATGATGAGTAGTTTTGTTCCTCAGGTGTAGTCTGCTTGCTAAAGTATGCTACGGAGCTAAGCAGTCCGGATTCATTACGTTGTAGAAGAATGCCAGCAACGCCTATTTTACACGTGTCGGTATGGAGTTCAGTTACCGCCTGAGGGTTGTATTTTTATTTATTCATTTATTTCAGGCAACTAGGCCCATATTATAAATACCTTATAGACTAACATACATATAATATAATATTTAAAAACTAATACAATAATATTGTCTGTGTGATCACGGCACTGAATACGGCAATCTGCCACGGTAGCGCCGATACACCACACCTTTCGGCCAGTAGTCCTCTTTCATGAAGGTGGGCAGCAAGTCGGTGGGGACCAGGGCCACAAACGCTTTGAAACTCGCGTTGTGACTCGACTTCAGCTGCGTTACCCTCAATGTCAGGTTACTCTTGGTACGAATATAATCGACAATGTCCTGCTCCTTAGTGGCGTAATGTAGACGGGACAGGTACATTGTCGTGGTCGGTGTAGCAGCACGCAGCAGAAAGTTGGGCCCAGTGAGTGCAGTGCCACAATGATTCCTATTGACCTTGTTTGTGCGCCTCTTCTTTTGTACCACGACGAAGCCATCATCGGGTCGCGACGGTTCCCAGTGGCAGCACACGTAGGGTCAATGTTCAGTGCCGTTTTTGGTACACGCCGCTGTACTGAAGCAGTCGGTTTGCTAGCGACGACGGCGGCAAAATCTCGACGCTAAGACTAAAGTTGGTTTTTGAGTTAATTTGTGTTGCAACTCTCTAAATATTGCATTTTGGTCTGCACCCCAGGACCATACGACATCCTTTTTTAAAAGAAGGGTCAGAGGCTTGGCTATTATAGAAAATCCAGGTACAAACCGACGGAAGAAACTAGCTAGTCCTAAGAACTGACGTACATTGTGCTGATTCAGAGAAGTGGGAAACTTTTCTACCGCTTCGATCTTCCTAGATCCCGGTCGTATACCTTCCTTTGAAACCTCGAATCCAAGATAATCGACATTATGACCAAAGAATAAACACTTCGATAATTTCAAAGTTAAGCCAGCATTCAAAAATAAGCACAAAATATTTTCTAGCCTACCCAAACCTTCTGAGAAATCTTTTGCTGGAATTATAATATCATCTAAATAAGCTAGAGCTTCTTTATGATGCGCAGAACCCAATACTTGATTCATTATTCGTTGAAGTAGCGGGAGTATTTGCGAGACCAAATGGCATCCTAGTAAACTCAAAATGACCATCTGGCGTTACAAACGCCGTCTTATACGTATCATTCTTTTGTATTGGGATCTGATAGTAGCCGGACGCCAAATCTAACGTAGTATAAAATTGTTGACCAGCTAAAACATCAAGCTGGTCATCTATCAATGGTATAGGATAATTGTCTCTAATTGTTTTTTTGTTAAGAGCTCGATAGTTCGTAGTAGTAGTATGTTCTCCGGTTTTCTTTTTAACTAACACTACTGGACTCGCATAAGAGGAATTTGAGGGCCGAATTATGCTATTATCTAATAAATCCGTAACCATATCACGAACGACCTCCTTTTCTTTGATTGACAATCTATACGGTCTATATACTACCCGATTATTATCATTTAGTCGTATTGACATTTCTCCTACCGTAGTCGTATCTAATTCAGATAGACTATACGCAAAGCATTTTCTATATTTATTTAATAGACTTATTAGTTGCTCTCTCTCAGTGGACGTAATGCCATTGCCTAGCCTAACCTCAGCTGCCGTTATGGCGACCTGTTTATTGCCTTCAGCAGTAGAGGCTTGCAAAACTAGTGGATGATTTTGATCATGATTATGTACCACAACGCCGCGTGTAAATAAATGACCCTTGCTAAAAGTAACCATTTTTCCAACAGGAAGACTGACAACAATCCTACAGGAACCATTGTTATCTACATTGAACAATCCCGGGAGTACAGAAAATGTAACATCGGATATCACTCTGAACCCCCCTCAATATATATCTCGCCGGCTATGATAGGATTAGCATTCACCTCTACAATCGAGATACCACCTGATAAAGTAAGGTTATCCTTCAAGAAAAGCTTTACTTTATGACTAATTGTTACATCACAGGTGACTTGCAATATATGTAGGTTATCACTAGTTTTTAATACTATTACATGAGGTTGTTCAGTGAATGATTGTCCTATCATAACCGGTACATGCATAGCTTCATCTGGTACAATGAACAAGTCTACTGTAGCCTCTACCTCATCAATTATAACCTTAACGCTTCGTTTTCCTAATACCTGTACCATCGAGTTACCAAACCCTTTCAAAGCCGGAAGTTCATCAGTATTAAAATAGCTAGCAATACCCATAAAATCAGATAATCGAATCATTGAACATTCGCTACCAAAATTAATAAATGCATTAAACTGGACGTGATCGATTTAGACTGTTTTAAAATATTTATTCCCCAGTCTATCCCTCGAAACTGTCATGACATTTTTCTCTGCAAGCACCGGTTGTCTTGTTCACTATCGTGACCCATCCTTTGACACCTATCACATCTCTTAATCGGCTGTGAACATTGATTAGCAGTGTGACCTTCCTGTTTGCAATTGAAGCAACGGAGATCCCTAGCAGACCTTTTAGTTTCAGGTATCCTATTACTAGGTTGATTTTTAATTAACCTGCGATCGGCTAGTGGTCTGTTGTTCCTGGCATTTTTCAGATAAGCTAACAGTCATTCGAGGTTTTTTTTTTATAACACAGGGGACAAACGAGCATGCGGCTCACCTGATGGTAAGTGATTACCGCCGCCCATGAGCACCCGCAACACCAGGGGAATTGCAAGTACGTTGTCGGCCTTTTAAAAAGGAATAAGCTCTTTTCTTGAAGGTTTCAATATCGTATCGGTTCGGAAATACCATTGCTGGAAGGTGATTCCACAATGTGGTTGTGCGGGGCAAAAAGTTTCTAGAAAACCGTACTGTGGAAGACCGCCATTCATCCAGATGATCAGGATGGTATTTCAGTTTCTGGCGGGTGGTACGGTGTTGAAACTCAGCAGCTGGTATTAATCCGAACAGTTCCTCAGAACACTCCTCAGTGATATATGCGGTAAAAAATGCACAGAGATGCAATATCTCGCCACAAAGCCAATGGGTCGAGTCTGTCACATAGACGTTGATTACCAATGATTCTGGCTGCTCGGTTCTGAATGTGGTCAAATGGAAGTAGCTGGTATTGTGGTGCTCCCGCCCAGAGATGAGAACAGTATTCCATATGCGGCCGGATCTGCGCCTTATATAATTGCAAGCGATGGGCCGCCGTGAAATACCGTCTCACTCTACTGAGCACACCAAGTTTTTTTGAGGCTATTTTAGTCTTGTCCTCCAAATGACCGCAAAACTGAACGTCACTGGATATATCAACGCCAAGGACCTCGAGATTTGGCTTCACATCAAGGAGAGTGTCTTGAAACTGAGGAGATACGATAAATGGAATCTTTTTAGCGGAAAACGCGCAAACTTGTGTCTTCTTGGGGTTGAATTGAACACAATTTTTCAGACCCCAAACCGAAACTTGATGGAGTGAAGTTTCGATTTCAGACACAAGTTTGTTCCGGTACTCTATAACTTTTGCCTGCGACATATTAGCATAACCGCTGTACAAGGCATCTCCGGTGCTGTCATCCGCATAGCAATGAATGTTGTTGACTTGTAACATGTCATTGATATACTCCGCTTCCAGGTCCTTCAAAGAGACTTTGCTGTGGCTATAACTCTTTTGAAGGACCTGGAAGCGGAGTTATACTTCCTTTTATGGGCACTGGTATCTGGATCACTCGACTTCACAGCTGCAATCCAGGCACGGAAGCATTCCTGCTTATGGCGCGACGCCGATCTACAGGATCCGCCATACCAGGACTGAGATCTACCACCGACAGGTACCAGGGAATTAGGAATAAACATCTCCATTCCCTGAAGTACTACATCGGTGACAGATTCAGCTATTACATCAGGATCGTCCAGTGCGAAGCAAACTAGCCCCCATGGGTAAGATGCAAAACGACTTCGCATCTCATCCCAATCTGCCGACTTAAAATGCCAAACACGACGTCGACCAATAGATCGCGCCAAAGAAGGACGCGTGAGACGCACTTCGCTCCGTATCAGACAATGATCAGAGGATCCCAGTGGGGCTTCCACAGAGATCTGATATCCGTCCGGATGAGAAGTCAGCAGAAGGTCCAACAGTGAAGGTATATGGTCAACAACATCAGGAATTCGCGTAGGCGAGGATACCAGTTGCGTCAAACCATATGCCAAAGCACAGCCATAAACAGATCTCCCCGCATAGTCGGTGGTACGTGAACCGAGCCATTCAGCGTGATGGGCGTTGAAGTCACCTAGAATCACGACCTCAGCGGAGGGAATCTGTTGGAGCAAAAAATCTGTAGTCATTTGGACGTGTTCAATGAGTCGGTCAGTTTCGGTGTTACCGCTATGGGACCTGTATAAGCATGCATAGATGGGGGTGGTCATCGCAATCTACACGCAACCATAAAATGGACAGGTCAGTACCTTCAAGTGTACCAAGACGGCGACAACAAATATCCTCTCTGACATAAGCGCACACACCGGCCCGTGGAATAAAATGGTGTTCCAATTTATATCCAGGGTAGGTCAGGTACGAAATTTCGTCAGGACAGGATATTTGCGTCTCCGTAAGGAAGAGCAAAGCCGGCCTCGCCGTCTCTAGGTGGTGGTGGACGGCGTTGAGATTGGAATGAATTCCCCTGATGTTGCAAAAACTGACTATGAGCAAGGGAAACGCCGATGGAGATTTGCTCGGTTTCCTTTTGGCCAAATTGAGCGGAGTAATGCTCCCCCACCATACCCACCCCAGAATACGCTGAGGCAGCCTGAGTGTGATCTCTCAGGGGTGGATTCTCCAGTAACATGGTTACTGATACCACCCTGGGGTAAAAATCTCTTGTATTCCGCTGCCATGGTATGTAAGAAAGGGGTGGGTAGGGGAAGGAAATAGGAAAGGGATAGGGGGAGGGGGAGGGGCGTCCGGAACCTACAGCTCACCATGCAAAACGCGATAACGCTTAACGCCGGTTTTCTGCCGAGGTGTGGTATTTCCCGGTTCGAGCGGCCCAATCGAGCTGAACAACCACGTGTGGTCGTACAGCTTGCTCTACCACTTTAAAATTTTTTTGGGTCCTCATACTGTGCAGCTTCTGCGCCTAGCCTAACGGAACGATCATCGATTCCGTATAATACACATTCGACGGCTCGCCTACCCACTATGCCGCATCTATTTATTAGTACAATTTTATCGTAGTAATAGGTTTCCAGCGAGTCTCCGAAGCGGGCACGCTTAGCCAGCATATCACTGAGCATCTGCCCATAGTTTTCATCAGAGGGGAACGCTAATAACAACTTTGACTGCCTTTCCTCCCAAGAGAAAAGAACTGACGGTAACCCTTCATACCAACGTTGTGCGACTCCGCGTAATTTCGGTAATGCAAAATGTACAAGTTGCTTTTCTGACCACCCATAGATAGAAGCACACTGGTTAACTTTCTGAAGTCACATGGCCATCGTCTGTTCTTTTCTCGTGGGGTTAAATTGGGGGACAGTATTTTGCATACTACCTAAGTTATAAAGAGTATCATTACGATCTGTGGGCCTAATAGCTTCTAAAATTTGGGCTAAACTATAATTAGTGCTACCTTGGACTCCTCTTACTGGTGATGATACCTGGTGATTCTCATGCGTTCGCGAATTGCGTCGATGACGGCGGTGACTGGCATCGCTGCCGTAGGCGCCTTCATGTGCTCGACTACGAGTGCGACGACGTTGCTGACGATACCGGCTGCATCTTCGGTCGTGCGCCCCACTAAGCCTTCGGCTGCGCAATCGGCTTCGTGACCGTTGCCGAGTAGTGCTTCGTGATGACCGGTTCACTTGTCGACCATGACGTTTATCTTCATCTTCATGGCGCCGGACATCTGACCTTGGGCTTCGCAGTTCTTTCTCCCTGCCCCGGGAGCAATGTCCTCCTTCATCAACCAGCTGCTCTATTGGGTTGGGCTTTGAAGATCTGCTACGAGTAACGGACCTAGACAGTCTGTGCGACGGTGTTTGCATCTGATGGCTGCGGGACTGACGCTCCATGTTAATTGTGCGTCAATGTGTAAATCAACCTGTCACTGAAACCACACAAATATTATTCGTGCAGTATACCGTTAATGTTAAATACACTATAGGTCACTTTATATAATACATTTATAACTAGACTTCAAAGTATATACATTAGTAATATATAAGTATGATTAAAAGGGTGATCCTTTTATTTTAATGTACCACTCATATAATATTTAAAAGAGATAATAAAATGATTTAAATAAAACGGAACGTAGAATCAGTAAAAATTATATAATTGTTAATGGAAGGTAGACTCAGTAAAATATACAAGTAAAGAATATCTTGATATGATTAAATCAATTTCTCATTATTAGGGAGGTAATCAAATATTCGTTTGTAGTTAAACAAAAAATAAAAAAAACATGTATTAAGTATATTCTTATTGATTATTAGACAATAATGATTGGCGAAAAAATTAAGGACAGATAAATACATTTATATATGTACGTAGAGAGAAGAGAAAAAAAACGTTTCAAAATTAACATGGGCATGTTATAAGTACCCGTCCCACTTCTGAAAATGTCAGCTTAATCGGAATGGATGATAAGACATTATTAACATTACATGATTTTATCAGGATAATGCAATAAATAAAACAATACTTACAGTTCACAATCACTTTCTTGTATTTTGGAAACTTTACAGTTCACAATCACTTCCTTGTATTTTGGCAACTTTACAGTTCACAATCACTTTCTTGTAATTTGGAAACTTCACAGGTCACAATCACTTTCTTGTATATTGGAAACAATTAATTATATTCTCTTTTCACACGTCCGTTCGCAACGATCGTTTACAAAAGAATGCCCCCTCCGACTATTTTACCTCCCACTTTTATATATATCAATTTTTAAAATCACTAGCATCCTGACGACTTAGGCGTGATGCCGGTTGGTCGGGGAGAGAAGCACCTCAGTGCCTACAATATTCACAATTACATTTCTCTTATTTGTTTTTATAATAATATAAACACTGCAACCTTTTCGCTCCAAACTCCCGCTGCCTCAGTTCAATCCATCCGTCAATCTACTTGTCAATGTCACAAAGATTATTTTGGCTCTGGCCTCCAACGTTCCGTTTCAGTTTACATGATTATTGACTTTACCATTTTTAATTAATGGTGCCGCACTCGATAGTTAACAGTCGGCCATCCTGCAATAGTGTCTGGCCCAGACACATAGGTAACTGATGAGCGTAGTCATGCTTATCACAGGATATAGTCTCTACAGTATCATATAACAAATACTAAACTAAATAAACTAAATTTACACATTACTTTCATAACATTGACTATCTTAGTATACTGTCAAAGTATTACAATCTAAAATCAATACTAACAGAGCCAAGTTTCGGCATGCATTCAGAAATGCACAAAATGTAACATATTGTGAGGAATGACCTCTAAATTTAATTAAATAAAAGAAATTTATAATAAATCGTATAATTAATTAATTTTAACAAAATCAGTACAAGAATTTATAAAGCAAATACGGTATGATACGGAGATTCGTTCGAGAGCACGTCTGTCGACCAAAAGAAACCGCACACCGGGTTTCGCACCTTTTATAGACGCGCCGCACGACGGCGGCACTGTGACGGTTCGCCTAGTACTCATTTTAGTTTAACGCCATATATTGTATAGAATGGTGTTAAAAGAATAAAAATAATAATCATTTATAAATTAAGACCTATAAGTTATATAATGAAAATAAAGTAAACAAATATACGAAAGGAATAGTTATTAGTAGATAAATCTAACGTAATTATCATTCTGATAAACTCCATGATAATTAGGGGGTCGACTGTGACGGTTCGCCTAGTACTCATTTTAGTTTTAACGTCATATTTTGCATAAAATGGGCGATAAAAGGAAATAACAATAAAAATGTACATATTAAAAATATTCACTTCAAAAATTGTATTTTGATAACTAAACATAGAATAAATTAGCCTATATTCTGTTATTAATTAACAACAGAAATTATCAACAGAATGAGCGTTTATATATGAATACTATCGTTTATCTAATCATAATTATTTTTATTACAGATTTTAATATTGATCACATATTATATATGTGTTTGCAATTTATTATGACGTTATATCAGCATTAAATGAATAAAACAAGTAAATATATTATGCAAACGCGGTAAATGGTTCTTTATATTTTATATAGGAAAAATATTTGTAAAACAAAATAAAATTTAGGATAAAGAAAGTATTACAAAATAAATTTAAAAATCACCTGTGTAATGAGTGTGAACTGCCTAAGAACGAAGTTCTCACGTTGAGTTATGTTTAGGCATATAGATTTGTGTAAAACAAACCGATAGAACTGAGATCAGGAGTAAACAATCGAAATTTGAGGTAGTCGATGGCGAGCACCCGTAGGTGTAACAAGTGTATATTTAATTCTTTTACTATTCGTAAATAAGGAGATTTTAGTAAGTGATTTTAATACTTTAATATCCGTTCTAGTCAACATATTGGTAAGTCATTTTAATTCTTTCACTTTATTTATTGTGCTCATAATATACTGTATGTCTGTCATCATTTGACGTGTATATTTACTCGTTAGATGCTAATGAATTTAATTGTGTCCTTTAACAGTTGTTGATAACTCTAATATTTTATATGAGAATTATATTAATAATAAATTTACTACGACTAAACTAAAAGTAAATAGGTAATTAATAGATGAATTAACCCATACGAAGATTATATACATTCCACAAAAGATATCGCTTGGGGGGGGGGGTTCTGGTTACTGAAGGCTCCACTAGAAGGAGGAAAATACTTGTACCGATGATTGAACTATTGAAGTGACATTTTCCAATAGTTTTTGATGATATATTATGATCCGTAAATCTCTATGGAGGCTTTAGTAAGGAAATATAATTTCTGTAATAGTTGTGGAAGTTTTCATCAGGAGGAGAGAGAGGCTCAGATCGATGAATTTATGATGAAGTCACATGTTCCATCATTTGAGGAGAGATGGGTCAAAGCTCGTAATGAAGGTTTTAGACCACGATCCCTGTGGAGATTTCTACAACCAATAGGGACTTTTGTTTAGTTGATAACTGAGTGGTTATCTAGGTCTAACACACTAAGTTTTACCGTATGCATGTTGTATGGCTGGTGTATCAATATAGAGATATGTTGCTACTCTGAACATGCAGCATTGTGTGGCTAAAGTTTAGGACGCATTACATTTATTATATTACAACTTATTATACACTGCACAAAGTAAATAGGTAATTAATAGACGAATTAACCCATATTGAATATTGTTTATATGAACCAGCTGAAGCAGTAGCAATTCGGTTCAGTATAACTTCCTTATAGATATAGAGATGTCTTTTGCATTCTATAAATAGTGGAACTATCAAATTAATACAGAATTATCATATTGAATTTATACGAATGCAACTATTAAAATACATCACATTGAAATTAGTAATGTTAAGTGCACTTATCTATTCTGTTGAGTATATTCTACATGAATAGTATAAACTAATAATTAAGGTTGTAATAAATTAACGTTAACTAATAGGTGAAGAAGTGTATATTAAGCAGTTAAGTTAGAAGATATGTAATTGTGAATATTGTAGTTTTTTGGGGGGTTATTAGCTGAGAATGGGAGGTTACCAGAAGTAGTGAAGGTGAGTGTTAATGCATTCTAAAAGGATCCTTTAAACCTACACCCATGTCACAAGTCTTGGGGTTATTTGGGGTGCCCTCCCTGAACCATCTGTGACCGGCATCAGGTCCTTTGTCGTCATCATAATCAGGAGTTAAAATATAACTTGAAATTGTGATGAACCTTGCTTAACCTAAACTTCATATATATAGCTGGACTGTCAGATTATATTATAGATTTATGACATTGAAATTATGTGAATTAAAATTCCAATATATTGGAATTATTAACATTACAGGTACTTAATCTTTCCGATATTTTATGTAATCGTATAATCTAGTAGTTAGGTAAGGTAGTGAATAATGTAGAATGTAGGTGTAGAAATCGTATTTCAAATAGTATTATAGGAACCTAAACCTTTATTCTATAATCAATTCTTATGAAACTTCGGTTCTTTATTAATTAACATATTTAATATTATTCTTCTTGTTCCCGTCAATTCAATAAAATAAAGGTTTGTTTTAAGGTCTGTGGCCTTAATAATAAATACTAATTACTTGAGCGTAAATATTCAGTATAATAATATTAGGACTCTTAGTCCTTTAATTTATATATACATATTATATGTGTATATATATATACATATATATATATATATATAAATAAATACATAAACATAATTACATTCATGGGCTTCGGTCCTCAATGAAAATATAATTTATGACTATCCATCTTATGGTTACTCATTTTATCAATTATCAGGCCTTGGCTTTTATATCTAGGACCCCGGTCCTCTATCATATTGACTATCCGATTTGTTTTTTTTTGGCGGGTAGTTGCACTGTGCAGTCAATAAAATATTCCATCCTCATTATTAATTTATATTATTATCAAAATTTACATATTATTACTTTTATATCAATAATTCCTGTATATTATACACTGAATTTCACCTACCAGCGTTTGTAGCCACCTACATGCATTTATAGTTAAATTATTTTGCACTAACCCGCCTGCCACTGCAACTTATTTCTCAAATTCACTACTTTGGAACAATTCACAAGTTATTCACCATACCACCGGATACAATGGCCAGTGTTGCTGATGTAGCATCCATTCAGAAGTCCATGGAGGCTGTCTTACTCAAGAAGATGTCAGAGCTCGAGAGTCAGCTGAAGATTGCATCATCTCCGAGTCCAACCATCACTCAGATGCAGCAACAGTTCTGTGAGTTTAAGGAGCACATGCTCACTATTTTCACTCTACTAAGACAACAAATCACTGAACTCATTATTTCCAATGATGACATTGAGATGCGTCACCGTCGCAAACACCTTATTCTGAGTGGTGTTCCTGAGAGCAATGATGTTAAGCTAACCACTGCTATAACTAAAATACTACAGGATCATATTGGTGTTACAGTCAGTGAAGCCGATATAGTTGACTGTTATCGGATGGGAGCCATCACGGAGGGGCGATATAGGCCAATTGTTTTTAGACCCTGCAATCCCACTCTTAAGCAAGACATATGGTCGAAAAAATCTCAGTTGAAGGGTACCCAGTTTGTTCTTGCCGAGTTTTTGACCAGACGCAGACAACTCTTATTTATTGAAGCTCGAAGACGGCTTGGTATTACAAAGGTTTGGACATTCAACGGTAGCATTTATGCCAAGACTGCTTCTGGAGGACGTCAGCGTATCTCAAGTTTTGAGAATCTCGCAGCCATTTCAACAGTGTCAAGTTTGCCTGCATCGGTAGTTGCTGATACTGTCAAGCCAGCACACGCAGCTAATGCGCGCTCTAAGCGCACCGTGAGGTCAAAACAGTAGTTTTACTCTGTTACTACGGTGATTATTAATCTTTTATTTTGTTTTTGTCTCACCCACTTTATTTTTGTTTTGTATTCACATAAAAGTAGTTAATCTAAATATTTTATGTCATGTAGACAATGACCACAGATCAGTGACAGTGACGCTTAGTTACAACTTGTCATTTTATGTCAGCAGCACGCTGTCACTTGTGATTGATACCCAATAATGTCGTAATTCTTTTGGTGTTTGGATACCCACACTTTTGAGACTCACTGACTGTATTTTATTAATTTATAATTATTTAAATTTTACTGTAATGTAGCTTAAAGTTTTCTATGAATATTTAATTCATGTGGGCTTTCTGTATGTAATTTTTAAGACGTTTCTCAGTTATTGTAAATTGTTTTTTATATTGCAGTTGGCCGGCGGTTAATGCAAGGTATGAGTAGTATGAGTGTTGGTGCATCGCGTTCTTTTTACCTTTATTTATTTTTGTTTTATATAGTGTAATAATATTATTTTTATTTTATTAAGTATTATATATACATATATTTCTAATTTATTTACATTTACATATTTTATTTTTTTTTATTTATTTATTTTTTTATTTATTTAACTTTAATGCACACAATATAATATAGTACAGTACATTTAGCGGACTTAACACCATGCGGCATTTTCTACCAGTCAACCATTGGTAGTGCAGAGAATAATTGTTGGCGGTGCAAAATTATAAACATAAACAAAATGCAACAAAATATAAATATATATACAATATATATATATATATACTTAAGAGATACAATAATATATAACATAAATATATACAAATATGATACCTATATACACATAAATACACACATATATATGCAATAAACTTAAATATATACCAAATAGTCTGACAGTCACAGAACTAAAGAGAGTTAAATGGAAAAAAAGTGAATTCAGAGAAGAGAGAAAGTTATAAATTCAAATAATATTCCCGTAGTTTACGGTTAAAAGAAAATTTAGTTTGATTGCCTGAATGGCGAAAGAATAGTGGACGAAACCGGACAAATGAGCCGGGATATGAAGTAAAAATTTTCTGGATGTACGAATACAGTGATTGGTGTTGTCCCCATGGAAATGAAATTTATACTTAATATAATCAGGAGAATTTGGATCGTATAGAATGAAATAGAGAGTACAAAGCATACGGACATTCCTACGATAGCGGATAGGTAGCCATTTAAGCTGAGAACGATAAGAAGAGGTATGATCGAATTTGCGGAGATTAAAAATAAACCGGATAGAGTTGTTGATAAGACGATCCAATTTGTTTAAAAAATCTACATTCATGTCAGAGCAACACACATCGGCGTAATCAATAGTGGGAAGGACTAAGGATTGGATAAGCAGGATTTTGGTACTTATGGGGAGGAAATTTTTAAGCCTGTATAAGTTACGTAGTGTCACTGTAGTTTTACGACTGATCTCGTTAACATGTTTGTCCCAGCTAAGAGTACTGTCCATCAACAAGCCGAGATTTTTAACATGCGCACTGTAGGTAATAGTTTGATTGCCGAAGAGAACTGGAGGCAAAGTGCCAAACTCAATTTTGCTAAGTTGTTGTTTGCTTCCAAGGATTATAGCCTGACACTTGGAAGGATTAATAGAAACACCAAACTTTTTAGACCATTTGAGAATATGATCGAGATCAATATTCAGATGATCGATGGCCTCACCAAGCTCAGAAGCTACAGCTTGAGAGTATACCTGAAGATCATCCGCATATAGATGGTAAGAGCATTTGAGATTTGTAGTGATAAAATCAATAAAGATAGAAAAAAGTAAAGGAGACAAAATTCCGCCTTGCGGAACGCCAGCGACAAGCTCACACCAGTCAGAAAAAGACTGGTTTACACGGACTGCTTGCTGACAACCACGAAGATAAGAGGCAAACCATTTCACGACTGATGATGAAATCCCAAGATGTGCAAGGATGGCGAGTAGGATGTCGTGATCAACCGTGTTAAATGCATTGGAAAAATCAACCAAGACCAGAACAGTTAGTTTGGATTGTTCCATGCCCTCCCTCACATCCTCGGTGATTTTCAGTAGAGCAGTAGTAGTGCTGTGTCCAGGACGAAAACCTGATTGGTAAAGACTCAACAGTTTGTTAGTCAATACAAAAGCAGATAATTGTTTGTGGACAACAGCTTCTAAAATTTTTGAGAGGAAGGGCAGGATTGAAATAGGTCTAAAGTCCTTAGGGAGTTGTGGGGAGGAAACTTTAGGAAGGGGAAGCACAAATGCTTTAAGCCAGGATGTAGGAAATTCGGAGGAATGTAGAGAAGAATTGATGATGTGAGTAATGATAGGTAACAAATGTTCGAGTAAGAGAATAATCATAATCCTACTCACATCATCAAAACCAATACAATTGGATTTAATTGAGGAGATTATCTTGTGGACTTCATCATCAGTAACTGGCGAAAATAAAAATTCATCAATAGGACGTTTAGGCCATGAAGTTATTTCAGCTAAAGAGATAGATTTCTGAAAATCATTCAATGTGGGAACTGAGGAAAAGTGCCTATTTAGGTCATTTAATGAGATAGATGAGGAAAATCATCAGACTGTTTGCACAGCCCAAGTGACTTTAGAAACTTCCAGGTATTGGCCGAAGAGGTATTTAGAATGTTCGAGTGGATATGACGGCGTTTAGCAGCTCTTACCATATAGTTGCAACGATTGCGCGCAATTTTGAAAGCCTTCCAGTTCTCTTCACAACGATCCCTTTTGTAAACTCTAAATGCACGAATATTTTAATGTCTGACAATGAATCCTTTTACTCGGCCCACAGTTCTAATGAATCTTTTGAGTCTCTTGATATGTCCCTGTTAGATGCATCTCTTTCTACAAATATTTGCAATGAATTAGTAAACACACACCGTAATCTAAACATTTGTCATATTAATGCTCAAAGTTTACCCCAACATCATAGTGAATTGATGAATACCTTTAATATGAATACTGTCGACGCGATCTTGGTTTCTGAAACGTGGTTAAAACCCTCTGTGATGTCCACTTCTATTAGTTTACCGGGGTATTTCCTTATACGGAACGATCGTATTGACAGGCGAGGTGGAGGGGTTGCTATTTACTTACGCAGTGGCTTCCCTTATAAAACTTTAGCTACCTCTGCCGCGCCCGGTGGTGCTGAATATTTATTCGTGGTAGTTGATGTTAGGGGAAGTAAGATCTCGGTTTTCTCGGTGTTATATATTGTCCTCCTTCCACTGATTACTTCCATGACGTTGAGTCTATTTTCGAGAACATTATGGCGGAGCACGCACATCATGTTATCATGGGTGACTTTAACACTGATTTGCTCAAAGACACTCACAGATCTCGTAAGCTACGCGATATTGTGCAGTCGGTGGGCCTTTCAGTGTTACCCCTTAGTGCTACCCACACTAACAATGACTCCCATGACACCTGGCTTGATCATATTTATGTGTCCTCACCTGAGTTCATATTAAAACATGGTCAATTTCCTGCTCCTGGATTCTCCAGACACGATCTCATTTATATCTCCTACAACATAAAAACCTTCAAGCCCAAGCCTACCGTCGTTCGTCTGCGTAGTTTTGCTAAAGTTGACACGTCTGTTTTAGGGAAGGAAGTGACTGATTTAGATTGGTCATGCGTACTGTCCGCCTCTTCAACAAACGATAAGGTGTTCGTTTTTAACCAATATATACTCCAAATCTTTGACAAGCATGCTCCGGTTCACCTTGTCAGAGCTAAAAAACAGCCAGCTCCCTGGATAACTACGGGAGTGCGCATGGCTTTGAGAAAGCGTAATCGTGCATTTAGAGTTTACAAAAGGGATCGTTGTGAAGAGAACTGGAAGGCTTTCAAAATTGCGCGCAATCGTTGCAACTATATGGTAAGAGCTGCTAAACGCCGTCATATCCACTCGAACATTCTAAATACCTCTTCGGCCAATACCTGGAAGTTTCTAAAGTCACTTGGGCTGTGCAAACAGTCTGATGATTTTTCCTCATCTATCTCATTAAATGACCTAAATAGGCACTTTTCCTCAGTTCCCACATTGAATGATTTTCAGAAATCTATCTCTTTAGCTGAAATAACTTCATGGCCTAAACGTCCTATTGATGAATTTTTATTTTCGCCAGTTACTGATGATGAAGTCCACAAGATAATCTCCTCAATTAAATTCAATTGTATTGGTTTTGATGATGTGAGTAGGATTATGATTATTCTCTTACTCGAACATTTGTTACCTATCATTACTCACATCATCAATTCTTCTCTACATTCCTCCGAATTTCCTACATCCTGGCTTAAAGCATTTGTGCTTCCCCTTCCTAAAGTTTCCTCCCCACAACTCCCTAAGGACTTTAGACCTATTTCAAGCCAGCCCGTCCTCTCAAAAATTTTAGTAGCTGTTGTCCACAAACAATTATCTGCTTTTGTATTGACTAACAAACTGTTGAGTCCTTACCAATCAGGTTTTCGTCCTGGACACACCACTACTACTGCTGTACTGAAAATCACCGAGGATGTGAGGGAGGGCATGGAACAATCCAAATTAACTGTTCTGGTCTTGGTTGATTTTTCCAACGCATTTAACACGGTTGATCACGACATCCTACTCGCCATCCTTGCACATCTTGGGATTTCATCATCAGTCGTGAAATGGTTTGCCTCTTATCTTCGTGGTCGTCAGCAAGCAGTCCGTGTAAACCAGTCTTTTTCTGACTGGTGTGAGCTTGTCGCTGGCGTTCCGCAAGGCGGAATTTTGTCTCCTTTACTTTTTTCTATCTTTATTGATTTTATCACTACAAATCTCAAATGCTCTTACCATCTATATGCGGATGATCTTCAGGTATACTCTCAAGCTGTAGCTTCTGAGCTTGGTGAGGCCATCGATCATCTGAATATTGATCTCGATCATATTCTCAAATGGTCTAAAAAGTTTGGTGTTTCTATTAATCCTTCCAAGTGTCAGGCTATAATCCTTGGAAGCAAACAACAACTTAGCAAAATTGAGTTTGGCACTTTGCCTCCAGTTCTCTTCGGCAATCAAACTATTACCTACAGTGCGCATGTTAAAAATCTCGGCTTGTTGATGGACAGTACTCTTAGCTGGGACAAACATGTTAACGAGATCAGTCGTAAAACTACAGTGACACTACGTAACTTATACAGGCTTAAAAATTTCCTCCCCATAAGTACCAAAATCCTGCTTATCCAATCCTTAGTCCTTCCCACCATTGATTACGTCGATGTGTGTTGCTCTGACATGAATGTAGATCTTTTAAACAAATTGGATCGTCTTATCAACAACTCTATCCGGTTTATTTTTAATCTCCGCAAATTCGATCATATCTCTTCTTATCGTTCTCAGCTTAAATGGCTACCTATCCGCTATCGTAGGAATGTCCGTATGCTTTGTACTCTCTATTTCATTCTATACGATCCAAATTCTCCTGATTATATTAAGAATAAATTTCATTTCCATGGGAACAACACCAATCACTGTATTCGTACATCCAGAAAATTTTTACTTCATATCCCGGCTCATTTGTCCAGTTTTGTCCACTATTCTTTCGCAATTCAGGCTATCAAACTTTGGAATGACTTACCTCTTGATATCAAAACTGCTACGAATAAATTTTCTTTTAAACGTAAACTACGGGAATATTATTTGAATTTATAACTTTCTCTCTTCTCTGAATTCACTTTTTTTCCATTTAACTCTCTTTAGTTCTGTGACTGTCAGACTATTTGGTATATATTTAAGTTTATTGCATATATATATGTATATAGGTATAATATTTGTATATATTTATGTTATATATTATTGTATCTCTTAAGTATATATATATATTGTATATATATTTATATTTTGTTGCATTTTGTTTATGTTTATAATTTTGCACCGCCAACAATTATTCTCTGCACCACCAATGGTTGACTGGTAGAAAATGCCGCATGGTGTTAAGTCCGCCAAATGTACTATACTATATATTATATTGTGTGCATTAAAGTTAAATAAATAAATAAAAATAAAACTATCCACCTCGTGGTTGTCCATACATCACAATAATCCAGGTCACAGACCTCTAACACTATTATTTATATTATTTGACTATTTCACTATGTGATTAATCAAATATTACTGATTACTATATGAGGACATACAGTCCTTCTTATAAACTAAACATTACCTTCTGGTTGATTCTTTATGTGTGTCATCCAGACATCTGTATTCAGATTTGGGACCTATAGTTCCCGCTTATAATATCTCATCAATATAAAGATTACTTCGCCATGTAAGTAATTTTAATTTACATATAATCAATCATATTAGAGCCTAGCTCTTATTCACAAATATCTAATTCTTAATTCCTTGAGTATATTCTCTCGAACAGAAACATAAGAAGACAAAGTGTGAGTAGGACAGATTGATAAAATAAGACAGTTATATATCCGTTACATCCGTTATATGCGCAACTACGTTCACGTGCATTAGAAACTGCATTAAACCATTTATCCTTCTCCAACAAAGGCGTTTGCGCATACGATAAGACGTCACGCCCCTTGCACCAACAAGTACCGCTCTAACGATTGAAGTACATTTAGGCCTACTATTGCAACGAAATACGCATACTGATGTCTACTCAACGCACTCCTGTCAAAAGTTTTTCGTCGAGCTCTAATTGTATTATTACGGATATGATTACTGGTGGATCGGACTCCCAAATAAATATTTCATCAAAACAGGATCCTAAAGACTCGTTTAATTTAGTCCGAAGAGTAAAACGTAAAATGGAAGTTGATTATGACGATATAAAATCAACCATTATGTCTGACATAAACTTGCTATTTGAAAAATTTGAAAAGAAGCAAACCTAAGCTAAGCTTGAAAATCTAATTTCTACAATGCAGGTAATTAAGGAACAAAATTTTAGCATACAAAATACTGTTGAATTTCTATCACAAAAATATGACGATTTCTTACTTAGAATGGATATTCTCGAAAAAGAAAATTTCACATATAAAAAGAAAATAGAAACACTTGAAACAAAAATAGAAAATCTAGAACGCAATATTTGTTCATCTAAGATTGAAATAAAAAATATACCGAAGCAAAGACCGGAAAACAAAGAAGTGCTCTGTAATATTGTGAAAAAAATTAGCGAGACTATTAATCAACCAATTTCCACCGCACCAGGATATCTATCGTCTACAAACGAAAAATAAATCCAACAATAATATTGTAGTTGATTTCACAACAACACTGTACAAAACAACATTCATAAAAAAATGTCGAAATTATAACAAAGAAAATAAAAATAATAAGTTAAACACCAGTCATATAGGTTTATTGGAGCCAGCACAACCAATTTATATTGACGAAGCCTTAACAAAAATGACCAGAAAATTGTTCTACATCGCGAGAGAATTTGTAAAAACACACAACTTCTACAGCTGTTGGACACTATACGGAAAGGTATACATAAAAGAAAAACAAAAATCAGCGGTGCTGCGTATCGATAGTGAAAGTGATTTACAAAACATAGTTTTAAAATGACTAGGATACTTACATTTCTTGCAATTCATCCTTTTTCTCTTTTTATTATCCTTTTATTGTATATACAAACATATAATTCAAATTACATTACTGATCTTCTATAATATAGTTATTACAACAAAAAATATTTTCTACATCATATATATATGTACACAAAACAAACACTTTTTACAACATAAAAAACATACTAGTAGTAATATTGGAAATAATAACATATTATATAACAACATACATTTTACAAGTAATATTTATACAAAACTCAAACCACACTTACCCCCACACTTAATAACAACACTCATAGACTACGCATTCTTAATTAACCAGAATATAAAGCACAATAATATTTACACGCATTATATAAAAACTCGAATTATTCGTTTTTTAATATCAATTTCATTTATCATTGTAATCTGGTATAAAATTACACTATGCAAAAAGTATATATTAAAATATCATTACATAATTTATTTCCAAAAGGATTCATGGAACAAAAAACATAGCGGTCTTTTTGGGATCATATACAACATAAAAAATAAACCTATAATTAAAACAGTCAATATCCAATTAACAACACCAAATATAAAAAAAATATATTTATATATATTTTTTATTTATATATGGATATACCTAACTATCACAACCAAACCTTCGATTTCTTAGATATTTCTAATCAATTAGAGAATCTTTGTATGTACAAGTCACTATCCTGTGACGTGGAGGCAGTAAGCCATTATGCAAAGGATTCGAGTACATACTTATCTATTATGACACAAAATATACGCAGCATAAATCATAACTTGAAGATTACGAGTTATTGCTTGAAAGGCTAAACATTCATATAGACTTGCTGATTCTAACAGAGTGTTGGCTTGCACATGCTTCATCCCTTCCCTCGCTGAATGGATATAATCGCTATGATACCAAAAATAATCCTAAACAAAACGATGGTATCGTCCTGTATATAAATAATAACTTGAACGTTACGTTCAAGAACCAACACTGTTTGGTTCAAATTGTCTAGTCACTAAAATAAACACTGACACAGTCGTTGTTAGTATATACAGATCACCTTCTCATAGAGATGTCTCACCATTTTTAGCATCACTTGACAATCTTTTAGAACAGTTAGGTTCGTACCAAAACATTGTGATCATAGGTGATATAAACATACCTATAAATTCGGAAAATGGTAACCAAAATTCTGAAAATTATTTAAATTTAGCTGCATTTCACGGGCTTGTCCCAGCACATGAATTATCAACGAGGGATTTAAGTGGAAACTGTATAGATCATGTACTAATAAAATCGAAGGCGTCGGCACTTACCCTAGTTCCAAAATCTAGTGTAACAGATCATAGGGCTGTGATCACCTTTCTACAAAATCAAATTATAAGGAAACCAGACCTTACATCACATAAAAAAATAAATAACGAGAATCTCAGAAATGATATTCTTAATATAAACTTAAATCCGATATATGACTCAAATGATCCCGAATCTTCAATGAACTATCTATCTCATGAACTAATTAAGACAATAGAAAATAATACACAGAATGTAGTAACAAATAGACGTAAAAAGGCTATCAAGCCCTGGATCACACCTGGCCTCCTACGTTGCATTCGAAACAGAGATAACTTACATATAAAATTTAACCACGATAAAGAAAATGAAACATTAAAACTTGTATATAAAAGATACAGAAACTACTGCAACAATTTGCTGAAACGAATTAAAATTGCATATGATAAAGAACAAATAGAAAAAGCTGGTAAAAACAATAAGAAAATATGGGAAGCAATCAAAAATATTACTGACACAAACAAATCCGAAAATTATCCTAAAGAATTAATCACCATCGCCTCAAATCCTCAAGAATCAGTCAATCTAGCAAACGAATATTTTACAAATGTTGGTAAAATAATATCAGAAAGTATACACAAAGATAAAATGAAAGTTAAACACATTACAAAACAGACACAAAATGTTTCTCGTAATTCTTTCGTTCTCTTAGACACAGATGAGAAGGAAATAGAGCTTATAATTATGAACCTAAAATCTGAATGTTCTCCTGGTTGGGATAAAATTTCAAATAAGATGCTGAAGGAATTGAGACATTTCCTTATACCTCACCTAACTTTCATTTTATCTTGTGTTTCAAAAAAGGAATATTTCCTAGATGTTTAAAAAAATCAATTTTAATTCCTATTTACAAAAATGGTGATAGGGAACACATTGGTAACTATAGGCCAATATCTTTACTTCCTGCAATCTCAAAAATTCTCGAAAAGCTTATAAATGTTCGATTAATTAATTATCTTGAAAAAAATCATATATTATCCGAAAATCAATTTGGCTTTCGACGCAGTAAATCAACATCAGATGCCCTTCATTCCCTAACAGATTTTATAACAAATAACATAGACGAAGGTAAAAAATGTTTAGCAATCTTTCTAGACTTAGCCAAGGCATTTGATACAATACCAAAATCTCAATTAATTGATAAACTTGAAATTGTGGGTATAATAGATAAACAATTACAATTATTCGAAAGCTATCTATCTGAAAGAACTCAAAGTGTTAATGTGGGTACGTATAGCAGTACTGATCTTTCTGTGACTCATGGTATTCCGCAGGGAAGCATATTGGGCCCTACCCTCTTTCTTGTTTATATTAACGACCTCTGTTCATCCAATCTAATACAGGGTAAAGTAATATCTTATGCTGATGATACTGCACTTATTTACACAGGAGATACCTTTTTTTTTTTTTTTTTTTTAACGAGGGGAAAGGTTTCAATACCGAAACGTCCGCCTTTATGAAGGGGAGCGGACGAATACTGTGGGACTGGACGAATCCGACCCACCAAAACCCCTCGGTGTTCCTCCAAAAACCACGAAAGACGCCTTCGTGCGGGTTCGCATTTGCATTCAACCGCACTCCGGCCGCGGGTCTCCAGTGAAGGAGCCGCCGAAGTTGGGCGCGGGGACCACTCCACGCCCACACTCCACGGATCACTCGCCTCCTGGGAACTTCGGATGCCCCTACATCCTCCGCTCTGAGTGTCCAAGTTGGGGCTTAGGGTGAAAATACACCTTCCGCCCCCCACGCAAAGGCCGCGATCGCCGCTGCGTTGCGCTAGAAGCGCACCGCAGCCGCGACCGCGTATAGCCTTCCCGCCGGACGGAAGCGGTCCTGAAGGCACCGCTCCGCCCGGTGCCCCGACGGGTCGGGGCGACACACGCATACTTACCTTCGGCGACGTACTCCCTGCGCCGTCAGCAGTCTGCCCACCAAGCCGCACCAAGGCGCAGCCCGGGGATGTCCTCCGCAGATAGGACTCCCGATCTTAACATGTTAAAATCGGGAGCTGCCTACTCGTGAATACTTACCCAGATTCGCGATGCTCCTCCGGGACCGTATCCTCCATAAGCACTACCGCGCCACACGGTTAAACCGTAGGCGCCGGTAGTGTTGCCTCCTCGAGTGTTGCCCAGCGTCCGAAGACGCCTAGCAACGATCCTCCCGCTGTCTTCTCACGCCCCGTCGACTCCGTCGTCTGCGGGCGCTCCTCGCCCGGACGACGTCCTCCTCGTCGACAGCCGCGCCGACCGCCAGAGGTTTTTTATAGAGGTTGTCTCCTCGCAGCCCCGAGCGAACCCAGGGCCCCCGTTATCACACTGGGCGGACGACCACTGTCATCACACCCAGTGCAAGTTTACGGTATGAAGGTACACTCGCAGTCTTGGCCAGAGATAACTCCGTCGTCTACGGGCACTCCTGCCCGCAACTCCGTCCTCCTCATCAACTCTGACGCCGACCGCGAGCGGTTTTTTATAGAGGTTGGCTCCTCGCAGCCCCGGGCGAACCCAGGGCCCCCGCTCTCCCACTAGGTGGACGACCTCCTGTCATCAACACCCAGTGCAAGTTTGCGGTGTGAGTCAGTCCGGCTATGCGCAAAGCACCACCGGACCCGACCCGAATGCTTCGCTCACGGCCTGGACGGGTCCCGGTTGGGGTCAGGACCCATTGTCCTAGCCGCTCGCGTCGCCCTCTCGCCCACACAGGAGATACCTGGAGTAAGGTCTATGATATTGCACAAAAAGGTCTAAAAATAGTAACAACATATATGTCAAATAATTTACTATCTGTGAATATTAATAAAACCAAATATATTTGCTTCTCTATTCGCAATACAGAAATGTTAAATAAGTATAAATTAAAGATACATGAATATAACTGCACAGTGGTAGATGGTTTTTGCTGTGATTGTCCAACTTTAGAAAAGACTACACAACTGAAATATTTGGGAATTATAATTGATAGCAATCTTACCTTCAAAACACATATTGCATCCCTCACTAACAGAATTCGTAAATTAATATCTGTTTTTAAAAAACTTCGAAATGCTGTTGATTCAAAATTAATGAGAAGTACTTACTTAGCACTGTGTCAATCTTTATGTACTTACGGTATCTCAGTATGGGGTGGTTCCCCGAAAACAATTCTGAAACCGTTAGAAGTGGCGCAGAGAGCAGTACTTAAAGTTTCTACATTTAGACCCACACACACACACACACACACACGCACACGCACACGCGCACGCGCACGCGCACGCACAGGCACACGCACAGGCACACGCACAGGCACACGCACAGGCACACGCACAGGCACACGCACAGGCACACGCACAGGCACACACACACACACACACACACACACACACACACACACACACACACACATATCATTAACTATATTATATACCGCAACAAGCGACACATTATACAACTTTACCTCACAAAAACATTTGTTAGATTTATTAAATACCAGTAAGTCCTCGGAGAGAGCCTGGAGATCTGTAGTACAGGTTTCGACTTAGTTCAGACCCCAGACTCTCACAAGGAATAGCTTGTAAGATTAAATACATACTTTTGTTACTTTGTCAATATTGTAAGTTTCCTTGTGAGCAGTAAATAAAGATTATTATTATTATTATTATTCTTGGTATTAAGTAAATTTATAAAATTTACATGCTATGTTTGTAATATAGCAATTATCAACATTATATATTGGATTGACCAATATTGTGGTGTTGATGGCATTGAGCTATCACACTACTCTATTATTATTATTTATCGTACTGCAATTACCGGTGATCTCCAATGTCACATTATAGGGCCGAAAGGATTATCCATTAGTAAGTTCTGGTGTTTGAGTGACCTCCTAGTTTCTGTTACGACTCGTACTGTATCTTCAGTCTGATCTCCAATGTCACATTATATGTAGCCGAAGGGTATTCCCCATTAAGTAAGCTACGTGACCGAGTGATGCTGGGATTTAGTTTCGAGATCGGGCAGTCTCTTTGACAGTCTTTCTATCACCACATAGAACCGAAGGAGTCTGTATCCATAAGTAAGCTTCTGTGTCGTGAGTGATCCTGATTTCCGTCTCGATTTGCCTTTGGCAACTATATTTTTATCTACCTACTTTAAGGGGGTCTTCCTATGTGACGGCCTGTTTTTTAGGGATATTTTAGGATTTTTTTCTACGACCAGTAAATATTTAGAGCTTCAAGTTTTTTATCATTTATTAACACATATTTGGACAGTATAAATATAAAATTTCAGCTAAAAATATTCAGTCAAACTAGAGTTACAGCGCTCTGAACACCCCCGCCTCGAAAAAAAGAGCTCCCACTTCCTCCACGATTCCGGCTGATCGGCTTATCTGAAAAAAAAAAAAAAAACGGCGTTTTAATTTGTAGGCTTAAAAGCACGGAATGACCTATAATCAAATGAATATAAAAAAAATTGGATTTTTGATAGACATTTGAAATAAAAGTTGCAAATTAGGCGTTTTTTTTTTTTGTTTTTTGCTATAAAAAAATCGAAGTTTTGAAAATTTTCGATTGATAATAGTTCATTCCATGCGTTTACATATATTGAGTGTGCCCTGTAAATTTCAAGTAATTCGGTCTAGCCGTTTCTGAGATACAATGGAGGAAAGTTTGAAAAACACAGTTTTGAGAAAAACGCGTTTAAAGTTTCAAGTCCGTTAAAAACTATTAAAATATCAACTTACTCTCAATCGGCGATGCCTGGTCCATAGAGTATTCCTTCCTCTTCCTCGTGAAACTCTTTTAAAGCAGATTGTTCAGCTCTTGAGTCAATCCTGGCTTGTTTAACGACATCACTTACGCGCCGCTCAGAGCGTAAGATTCGCTTTTCATCCCGTTTCTCAACATACGCTTGGGCTTCACGACCAACAGGGCATCCCATAATCGACATAACTTTTAAAATACCTTGAAAACCTTCATTAAAGATAATAACTGCTAAGTAGCTAGCAATTTCAACAACTTTGGGACCAGAATGAAGATGTTTAGGAGCGAAAGTCCAAATCAAAGAATTCAAAGATTCGTTATTGTTTTGTGTCTCTGCTCCTAAACAACGAATTAATAATTCGTCTTTCGATAAATCTTCGAAAACCGGTTTGATAGCTTCTTGGACTTGCGGAATTAGAGGTGGTTTATCGTGATGAAATTGGTCCAGTTCATTATTAGCTTCAGCCTTACGCCATTTACACCAACTGTCTTCGCCTTCTGGACAAAATTGATGCTGAGGGTTTTCATCAGAAGAACATTTGTGATAGTACGTTGCCCAAACTTCCTTTCTCATATCTTCAAGCGAATCTGGATGGCGTCGAATTGCTAATCCGTAGAATTTTGTAATTTCTTGGATAACTTTATCAGTAAGTTTACCTGCTCCTTTTCCTCCTATTCCTTTATTGGTTTTATCCTTTTTAACAGCCCGAAGTCGTGTTCCCATCCTCTTTTCTACGTGACCCACACATTCTTTTTTTGTTACCGCAGTAAGCGATAGGAACATTCATGTTCATGTTATTTTTAAGTTTTTTGGCCGAAGCTGATGTAAATACCGTATCATTTTGGTGGGTAAAACGGTTTCCACTAAACTTTCTTTTTTTACTACGACCAGGATGAACATTTCCACTCGTACTTCCTTTCCGTCCACTCATTATGAAAAAAAATAATTTGTAGCTGTTGCTCTCTTCGAAGTTCAACCAAGACTAAAATAACTTCGGTAAAATATTATAACAATAGAAATTTCTGTTTAAGTCTGTAGAAACGTGTCTAAACTTGTATAAACAAATATATTAATAAAAGGGTGGCCAGGTATAAAGCCGACGGTACACAATAGGCCCGGTCTCTAACTGCCAACTCACCGCTCCGAACCGCTCTTTCTTTTACCTGCTGTATCTTTAAAACGACTTCGAATTTTCTAAAATCGCTTTACTACCGTATTCTAGACATGTTAAGGGAGCAATTTATGAAAAAAAAAATCGATTTTTTCAACCCATCACATAGGAAGACCCCTTAAGCATCGCAAGCTTGGTGAAACCACTTGTAATGTTGATTTAATAATATAAACTAATTTTGTTTTGGTGCTTAGAATACTCATCCCACCTCATATTCAAATGGTGTATAGTGCAACCCTACTTTGCATATCCTACCTTATTTATTAAAATCATAATGATTCAATGATTCAATTATATACCTGATAATTATTATTCATAACAAATACTCTATATCATAATTATATTATTGAAATATATATTTATCTCGCAGTTATTACTCCATCATATACCAATAAAAGAATCTATAGTTACTACATACACAACGGGTCCACCGATACTAGACGATCACAATAATTTATTTATATGGCCAAATGATTAAAGATTAAGTGTTCCATTGCGTATTTGATCTATTATATTTAGATGATTCATCTGATATTTAGAGAGGGCATCGTAGATTCATATTTCGTAGGTAAGGGGGGAACGTTACAGCACCACCAGCGGAAGTTACAGCTAACACGGCCTCTCCTGATGGAGCATCGTCCCCGATGCTTTCTGGTCACGGCGAGTCATCTGGTCCGACTGCTAATCTGATGCGCTCTGTCCAGGCTGAAGGTATTCTAAGGGCTATTGCTCGGAGACGAGTAAACATTGACTCTTCACAACCTGTGAACCATAAGTTAGTGGTAAGCATTTTATTTTTGGAAGTAGGATCACGTTGCCTCACAAGGACTTATATGTGATCTAAGCATGTATACATAGAAGCCACACAAAACTTTACATGAGAGGTAACCTATAACACACTCTACGCTACACAGAGCCATACACAAGGTGTATCCTATAACAAGCTGGATGCTGCACAAAGCCTTACACTAGGTGAATCCTACAACACACTCGATGCTGCACAAAGCCTTACACGAGACGTATCTTATAACACACTCGATGCTGCACAAAGCCTCATACGAGGTGCTACCTATTACACACTCGACGCTGCTCAAAGCCTTACACGAGGTGTATCCTATGGCACCCTCGATGCTGCACAAAGTCTTATACGAGGTGTTACCTATTACACACTCGACGCTGCTCTAAGCCTTACACGAGGTGTTACCTAAATACCTTACGATAAAATTTATCTCAAAAATACAAATTACATTAGAAAAACTCAAATTTCTTTTTGACTCCGCACTATTTTGTCTCTGTATAGGTTAGAACAATAGAGAAAGCATCTGAGTGTACGAGAATATATTTGTATTTGTTACATTTTATGTACTGCATCATAAGGTATTGAAAGTATAGTGGACCTGGACATTGGGTGGAGAGGAACGTGATATAAGGTATAGGGTAACATGTTTTCACATTAAACAAACAATTCCGTGTCCTATAATATTTCTTTACAAGATGGACCCTACTTTGAAACCGTCAATTAATTTGAACTCGACAACGTTAATATGGTCAACACGTAGTCTAGAAATATAACAATAATCGCGACTTTTTCCTATAGAGATATGTTAATAATTATTTTCTTTAAGATTTATTTTCTTTATATATCGCAAACTATTCAACTGCCCTTGTACAAGTAGTTTCCTCATCAGCAGCATATGCTACTACGATTCAGTGAGGTTATTAAAAGGATTTCGGTGTGTGAGATATGAACTAACCTTTACGATATTCAAACGTCAAATCACGATCCTGTAAGTACATTCACCAGCGCACTACCCTAGGCAAGAGATCCTCGTGTAATTTTCAGGGCGCTGCAGTTAGTTACTACCCTAAAATGTTTTACGATGAGATGACGAAAATGTTGCAACGCCTTGACAACAGCAAGTATCTCGAGCTCAGGAGTAGTACCTTGGATCTGCACATATTGTAAAGCTACGGCGTATATGTGTCAGTCTTTTCCCATTTGAATTAGTACCGTAACCTAGTGCACTTGCATCCGTATGGACTTCAGTCCGTAAATGGTCAAAGATAAGCAACGCGGATTGACTAGCCAATATAGAGATGATCTCATCTCTCTAGTTTCTATTCTTTTCCCCGACAAAATTTCGGGCCCCACATATCACAAACATCGGCGGCCCCGCTAGTCTTGACCAAGGTAGCGGTCATGGAAACGGCGGGGCAGGGGGTGCGAAGAATCTCCGGGTAAGACCAGGCTACCACAAACGACGACCACTGGCCCTGGCAACATACAACGTTCAAACACTGCGGACCGACGAAAAGCTAACTGAACTGGAGGAAGAGTTGAGCAGATTGCACTGGCATGTCGTGGGATTATCTGAAGTCCGAAGAAAGGGGGAGGACTCGATAGTCCTGAAATCCGGCAATCTGCTTTACTTCCGGGAGGGCGATCAACTGTCCCAAGGCGGTGTCGGGTTCCTCGTCCACAAGTCCCTTGTGAATAATGTTATTAAGGTCGAGAGCGTGTCGACTAGGGTAGCGTACCTGATACTCAGAATTACCAAACGGTATTCGTTGAAGGTCATCCAAGTGTACGCTCCAACTTCGACGCACTCCGACGATGAGGTTGAGGCTATGTATGAGGATATCTCCAGAGCCATACATAGTACAAAGACTCATTATAACGTTATCATGGTGGACTTTAACGCAAAATTGGGCAAACGAAGCGGTGATGAGCTGAGAGTGGGGCAATTTGGTATCGGTGATCGGAACTTCCGAGGTCAAATGCTGGCCGACTTCATGGAGAGGGAGAGTCTCTTTATGATGAACTCCTTCTTCAGGAAGCCGGAACACCGGAAATGGACGTGGATTAGTCCCGATGGTGCCACAAAAAACGAGATAGATTTCATCTTGTCAACGAGAAGACAGATTTTCAACGATGTCTCTGTGATCAATGCCGTCAAAATTGGAAGTGATCACCGGATTGTAAGAGGCACATTGAATCTGAATCTGAAACTCGAACGATCCCGACTGATGAAATCTACGCTCCGCCCTACACCTATACAGATCCAAAACCCCGAAAGCTTTCAGCTAGATTTGCAAAACCGTTTCGAAAGCCTTGGTGACTGCGTTGACGTGGACGATTACAACAACAGGTTCGTAGAAACTGTCCGTGCGGCTGGGTCTAAGCACTTCAAAACCCGCCGCGCAGAAAGAACCGGAAAAATATCTATCTCTACCCTCAAACTGAAGGATGAAAGGCGAAGTATGGTTCTGCAGTCTCTGACTGACGCTTCCCAGTATCGGCAACTTTGCAGGCAGATCTAAGTCCTTGACTCGAGACTTACGCCACTTTAACACAAATTGTGTAAAGGAGGCTATTGAGAGAAACAAGGGCTCAAAAGTCTTTAACAGGGATCTGGCTGCCGGACAGAGCCAGCTGACGCGACTTAAGACGGATAACGGCAGGATCGAGTCGATTAAATCCGAACTTTTGAGGGAACTTGAGAAGTTCTATGGACAGTTATACACGACAACACGGGCACCTGTTAACAACACGGCGAAAGACCCTAGAGCCAAATTAACCCGACACTATACCGAAGATATCCCGGACGTCAGCCTGTACGAGATTGGTATGGCTCTTAAACAACTTAAAAACAACAAGGCGCCGGGCGATGATGGAGTTACTGCTGAGCTTCTGAGGACAGGAGGTAGACCTGTTTTACCAATCCTCCAGAAGCTATTCAACTCCGTCATCCTCGAGGGCAGATGGCCTCAAGCATGGCAAAGGGGTGTGGTGGTCCTGTTCTTCAAGAAGGGAGACAAATCGCTTCTGAAGAATTTCAGACCCGTAACACTGCTGAGCCATGTTTATAAGTTGTTTTCGAGAGTCATCACGAATCGTCTCGCGCGCAGGTTTGATGACTTCCAGCCTCCCGAACAAGCCGGGTTCCGAAAAGGCTTCAGTACCATAGACCACATTCATACGCTGCGGCGGAAATGCGGGTCATGGGCCTGGATGACTCACTGACGCCGGAGGATGTCGCCGCCGCCGTTGCGCGTGAGGGTGAGTGTGAGACCGAGGTCGTAAGGGTCGGGCAAATAAGAAGGGGCAGTCCCAATTCCCTGGGGTCCTGCTGGATCCGTGGCCCTATGGCGGCCATCAAAAAGGTCACCAAGGAGGGGCATATTCGGCTAGGCTGGGTTTCCGCAAAGGTGGAGCTGCTGCGGCAAAGACCGCTACGGTGCTACCGGTGCCTGCAGGGCGGGCACCCTAGGAGCCAATGCACGCAGGAGGAGGATCGCAGCGGCCTTTGATACCGATGCGGAGAGGCGGGTCACAAAGTTGCAGCGTGCGCCGCAGCCTCCAGATGCGCAGTATGTGCGTCCCAGGGGCGGCCGGCGGACCATTGGGTGGGGAGCAAGAAGTGCACCCCGCCCCAAAGGAAGGGAGGGAAACGGCCCGCCTCACAGTCCCCAGGCCGTAGCAGTGGTGCAGAGGAGGGGATGGACACCTCCCCTCCCAGCGATCAAGGAGGCAGGGGCGGCCCAGGCCGCCCCTAGATCGCTACCGGGCCGCGGTGACGACCGCGGGGGCGGTCCCACCCCACCACACTAGGCCCGAAGAAGTCACGCGCATGTCCCCGCGCGCCTTCCCCAGGGAAGACAGGGGAAGTGGTGGGTTCCAAAGGGAACCCGCAGAGATGGGGCCCGCTGTAGAGTGGGCCACCGCCGTCGGAGTCGCGGTTGACTGTTATCGATCCCGCGACTCCGGCATATGGCGTTGGGTGAGGGACATCTTGGAGTTTTTAGTGAGTAGGAGTCTCACAGTACCCGCGGGCTTCCCCCGGGGCCGGCGGGTCTCCATGAGGGATTTTCTCCAAGTTAAAAAAAAAAAAAAAAGGTAATTCAGAAGACCGAAGAATACAACTTTGCTTGGCGTTTGTGGACTATGAAAAAGCCTTTGATTCGATCGAGACGTGGGCTGTGGTACAGTCTCTCCAGCGGTGCCAAATTGACTATCGGTATATCGAAGCGTTAAAATGTTTGTATGAAAACGCCACTATGTCAGTTCGCCTCCACGACCAGAATTCGAAGCCTATCCAACTGCAGCGAGGTGTCAGACAAGGCGATGTCATATCGCCAATGCTGTTTACCGCTGCGTTGGAAGATATCTTCAAGCTTCTGGACTGGAGCGGGCTGGGCATCAACATTAACGGCGAGTACATCAATCACCTTCGATTTGCCGACGATGTCGTGGTTATGGCTGAGACCCTGGAAGACCTTAGAAAAATGCTCGAAGACCTCAGTAGAGTCTCACAAGGAGTAGGTCTTAAAATGAACATGGACAATACGAAAATTATATCAAAGGTCCATGTCGTACCTGCTCCCGTAAAAATCGGAGATTCTACACTCGAAATTGTCGATCACTATGTATACTTAGGGCAAACTATCCAGCTATCCAATTTCGAGAAAGAGGTCAATCGTCGAATCCAACTCAGATGGGCAGCGTTCGGGAAGCTCCGATATATCTTTTCGTCCAAATTTCCGCAGTGTCTCCAGACGAAGGTTTACGACCAATGTGTGTTGCCAGTGATGACTTACGGAACAGAGACGTGGTCGCTAACTATGGGCCTCATGAATAAGCTCAGAGTCACTCAGAGGACAATGGAGAGGGGCTATGCTCGGAGTTTCTTTGCGTCGAATCAGAAATGAGGAGATCTGCAGAAGAACCAGAGTGACCGACATAGCCCGAAGAATTGCGACTCTGAAGTGGCAATGGGCAGGGCACATAGCTCGTAGGACAGATGGCCGTTGGGGCAGTAAAGTCCTCGAGTGGCGACCACGGACCGGAAGACGCAGCGTGGGAAGGCCTCCAGCAAGGTGGACCGACGATCTGGTCAAGATCGCTGGAAGGCATTGGATGCGAGCAGCGCAGGACCGATCGTCGTGGAGATCTTTGGGGAGGCCTATGTCCAGCAGTGGACGTCTTCCGGGCTGCGATGATGATGATGATGATGATTCACATATTTCAACTTAAAAATGTAGAGTTACCACAAGTGATCAAAAGAGCAACAGACTTAGTCTTCCCCGCTTATTCCTTATACGATTAGATGTTCACCGAACGAGCGGAAGATTCAAAACAAAGTATTACTTGAATGAATAAAGTTCTCAAATTGAAATTTGTTTGAACGAAGAATCCATCATTTCTATTTCTATACGCTCGGCCTGACCTGACTCTTACAGATAGTTCCAGTCTCCTAGGATACACAACCTCAGGAGCGAGGTAATTACACTTAGCGGAAATTAATTGTAAACCTGGATTTTCACACGCATGTTTAATTTATAACCGTAAAATAATTTATATGGTCGATTCGGTAATTAACCGTTGTACCTACATAACGCTACTTCATTAACAAGTAGTCGAATGTTTATCTCTATACGGTATTGACCATAGCTGTGACTGAGCCACTAAAAAGTATTCAGAATGATTATTCAGTACGACTACAAATTTTCTTTTTTATCCGTGGTGATAAAAAAGAAAATTTGTAGTAACGATGTATTAATCAATTGAAGTCACGCTACCGATTCACTACGCGTTATATCATTTTCAAAAGAGCAGTTTCTAAAAATACGCTAAGAATCGTTAGTTCGTATATGCAATGTCTTTTAATATTAAAAATATCGTTACCAATGAGTACTGGCGTCTTTAACATAATCACAAGGTACTAAGAAGTTTACTTCTTGTGAGATGTTATTGAATTTTGCAGATAATGTAAGAAAATAATCGGAGCTCATTTTTGTTCCGACTAAACAGCATAATATATGCAGCGTTGGGTATACGAGTATACAACACGAAAACGATCATTTGATTTTAAAGAAGTTGTTTAACCACTATCAATGTAAACATCTGTGGGTACCCGCATATTGCGGTGGTAATTTCGTCGCGATGTGCATTATCACTAGTCCAAGTCACGGCAAAAATTTGCGTTAGCCTAACTCAGATTAACCTTTTTTGGCGGGTAGTTGCATAGTTCAGTCCATTAAAACAGCACTCTCAAAATTAATTAAATTTATTATTAAATTTACATATTTCTAATTAAATATCAATATTTTTTATTATTCTTATAGTAATTATTATCATCTAGTGTTTGTAGCCGTTTCTATGTATTTATAGTATAATTTATTTGCACTAACCCGCCTGTCGCTGCTACTATTTTAGACATCACAAGTTCACTGTACTCCAATATCACTTTATCATTCAACTAGACATCATGACAAGTATTGCTGATGTTGCATCCATCCAGAAAACTATGGAAGCTACACTTTTTAAGAAGATGTCTGAGCTAGAGTGCCAGCTGAAGAATGCATCTTCCTCGAGTCCAACAACCAGTCAACTGCAGCAAGAATTCCGTGAGTTTAAAGAGTTCATGCTCACTATCTTCACACTTCTCAGGCAGCAAATCACGGAACTCAATATATCTAATGATGATATTGAAATGCGTCATCGGGCCAAATACCTTGTGCTCAGCGGTGTGCCTGAAAGCACTAATGAAAATCTAACTACCACCGTGACTGGAATACTGCGAGACCACGTGGGCCGTTCTCTTGGGGAAGCTGACATCATTAGCTGCTATCGAATGGGTTCATTCACTGAGGGTCGGTGTAGACCAGTTGTTTTCCGACCTATTAATTCGGGTATCAAATTAGACATATGGGCAAAGAAATCGCGTTTAAAAGGAACCCAGTTTGTCCTATCTGAATTTCTGACTAGACGGAGACAGATGTTATTCCTGGAGGCTCGTAAACGTCTAGGTATTCGACGGGTGTGGACTCATAATGGCAGTATATTTGCGAAAACCGCCTCTGGCTCACGTCAGCGTATTTCAAGCCTGGAAATTCTAGAGGGCATTTCTGCGGAGTCGAGTCTGCCTGCATCAGAGGCTGCTGATGTATCTTCTAAGCCCACTCAGGCGGTTGATGTCGCAGTTAAGCATACACAAGTAGCTGCTGGCGGTCCTGCGCGCTCTAAGCGTACTGTGAAAGCGAAACAATAGTATAGGATGCATATTTACTGTTATACCTTTAGTTTTCTTTATATTTTTATTTCACCCACTTTTATGTTTGTATTATTATTAGGTTATAAAAATATAATGTTTACGTGACTAGATTGTCATGTAACAGTAATGACAGTGACAGATTCATTTAATAAGCATAAATGTCATTCATTCATTTTATGAACTAATCTGTAATCGGTGACGTAACCGTCTGTTGTCATAAATTTTTAACTATTGTTGGTGACTGGATACTGAGTTTATTCAGCTATATTACTTTCTTTTTTTTTTTTGTTTTTTTTTCTCGTACAATCGATAATATATAGTATAAGTATTATTTGTATATTTTCAATTCCTATAACGCAATTATGAACTTGTGATTATTTTTCAAATTAGTTATTAGCTTTAACAGCAGTTGGCCGGCGGTTTGTGCATTGCATCATTGTCGGCGATACGCTTGCAATTTTTTTTTTTTTATATATCGTGCCTTGTATATTATATATATATATATATATATATATATATATATATATATATATATATATATATATATATATATATATATATATATATATATATATATATATATATATATGTATATATATTACTATTATATTTATACTTTTAGTACGAATACAGTCGATGTGATTCTGGTATCTGAAAGCTGGTTAAATGCTACTATTCCCTCCGCCTATGTTAGTTTACCTGGTTTCATTTTGCTACGTAATGATCGCACTGATAGGCGAGGAGGTGGTGTGGCCATTTACCTGCGGGGTAGTATTAATTATAAAATTTTAGTTAGTTCATCCATCACTGGTAGCGCTGAATATTTATTCGTGGCGGTTGATATTAGGGGTACCAAGATCGTTCTTGGTGTTGTTTATTGTCCTCCTTCCATTGATTACTTTCAAGACCTCGAGTCTGTTTTCGAAACTGTTATGACAGAGCACACACATCACATTATCATGGGAGACTTCAATACTGACTTGCTACAAGATATTCACAGGTCTCTCAAACTGCGCAATATTGTGGATTCGGCAAGCCTTTCTGTATTACCCCTTGGTCCCACACATATCAACAAAGATTTTCCTGACACTTGGTTGGACCACATCTTTATCTCATAACCAACATCCATACTAAAACATGGCCAACTACCTGCACCAGAATCCTCTCGACATGACCTATTATATCTTTCGTATGATATTAAAACTTTTAAACCTAAACCGGCAGTAGTTCGTCTTCGAAATTTCTCAAGAGTTGACATGACAAAATTGGGCAAGGATCTAACTACAGTTGATTGGTCATGTGTACTGTCCGCCTCATGTATTAATGACAAGGTGTCCGAGTTTAATCGTACTGTGCTTCAAATCATGGACAAACATGCACCGGCCCATCTAGTTAAGGTTAGAAGAGAGCCAGCTCCCTGGATAACTGAGGCAGTACGCATGGCCATGAGAAAACGAAATCGTGCTTTTAGGTTGTTTAGAAGGGATCGTTGCGATGAGAATTGGAGTAATTTCAAAACTGCCCGCAACACCTGCAACTATATGGTAAGAGCAGCTAAACGCCGTTACATCCATTCGAATATTCATAACTCCTCTTCGGCCAATACTTGGAAGTTTCTCAAATCACTTGGGTTTGTCAGATATTATGAACTAATATGTAGGTAGATAAATAATAAATACTCTAATGTGTCACCCATTGTACAAAAGAATAAAGTATCATTCACAGCCTACACTTGTTGTTTGAATAACGTAACATGGCGCAGTCGGTATAGTTAACAATAATTAAGTAAATATATGAGTATACGCAAATATAATCGGCATTAAATATAAATAATAAATATATATATATAGTGTAAAATTAATACAGAACATTATAAAATAAATTGAAATAATAATTATGGAGACCATCTTGTCGCCGCCATTGCCTTTCACATTTGAGGAGGGCATGCTGGATTCTTCGGGAAGATTGTGTGACAATTGGGAGAAATGGAAAAAAGGTTTCAAGATATATTTTTGTGCGTGTGAGTTGGAAAAGAAATCTGCAAGTATTCAAATGAACATATTATTGCATGTTATTGGAGAACAATGTCGTGAAATTATTGATCAGTCAACGGAACGTATAAATAACTTAGACGGTGTTTTTAAAAAATTGGACGATCATTTCAAAATTAAAAAGAACGTTACGGTGGAACGTCATAAGTTTTTTACAAGATCGCAAAAAGAAAATGAATCTATTGAGCAATATGTTTTGGATTTAAAGAAATTAGCACAAACATGTGAATTTGGAATTTTGAATGAAGATTTAATAAAAGACAGATTAGTGTGTGGATTACATAGTTCTACTATTAGAGAGCGGTTATTACGAGAAGATGATTTAACGCTAAATAAAGCTATGGATATATGTCGAGCGGTGATAGTTTCCCGAGTATATTCAGATAATATAAAACAAGAAAAAGATATGATATGCGATATCAGTGACCAATCGAGTAATTTAAGAGGGGACGTATGGCAGATAAAAAAGAAAAATAACATATCATATTCAAGAAGCGGCCGTCAAAATGATGAAGCTGGACCGTCCCGGGTATCGAAGTGGGGAACACGTGCGTCGTTGCCGCCGCTGAGTCATCGCGGTCGCTGTGACCGGTCGGAGCCAGCGGTGTTACGTAGTAATAATGAAACGTCGTGCGGTCGGTGTGGAACGGTGCATAATAGATACAAATGTCCCGCGTATGGAAGAAAATGTTTACGTTGCTCCAGAATGAATCACTTTTCGCGAGTTTGTCGCGTTTATCAAGTGGAACAATCGGAGGACGAGGTAAATAATTTTTTTAAACGCAGTAGTCACCATGATATTTGGACGGTAGATTTAAAACTAAATTCTATTTTTCTAAATTTTAAAATAGACACAGGTGCTGATGTCAATGTTTTACCATTTAAATATTTGTCTAGGATTAATATATATAAGAAAAATTTATTAAAATGTGACACAAAATTAATAGGCTATTCAGGTGAAAATATAAAAATATTAGGAAAAATTTATTTAAAGGTGTATTATAAAAATAAAATGTATGCTTTGGAATTTAAAATTGCAGATGTAAATTCAAAACCTATACTGGGGCGTGAAGCTTGCTGTGAGTTAGACATCATTCGGCGAGTCATGTCTATAAAGGAATCATGTAGTAGTCGTGTTCCGGAGATAGTGGAGGAATATGCTGATGTGTTTGAAGGAATAGGATGTCTGCCGGGTAAGTACAAAATAGTATTAAAAGATAATGCAGTTCCAGTTATTCATGCTCCACGAAAATTGCCATTCGCTCTGAAAGATAAGGTCAAACAAAAACTGGATGAAATGGTTTCCCAAAGAATTATAGCAAAAGTTGACGGTCCTTCAGACTGGGTCAATAGTATAACAATTGTTAAAAAAGCGAATGGTGATTTACGCATTTGTTTAGACCCGAAAGAATTAAATATGGCAATAAAAAGAGAATATTTTAGGCTACCTACGTTAGATGAAATAGTATCAAAGTTGTCTGGAGCAAGGTATTTCAGCACTTTAGACGTTACTTCTGGATTTTGGAATGTGGCACTTGATGAATCTAGCAAATATTGTACTTTTAATACGCCGTTTGGTAGATACAAGTTTCTTAGAATGCCTTTTGGAATTTGTTCAGCGTCAGAAGTCTTTCATAAAAAAATGTTTGAATACTTTGGGGATATACAAGGTTGTGAGATGTACATTGATGATATTTTGATATATGCTATTGATAAAAAACAACACGATGAAATACTGAAAAAAGTGCTAGATAGATGTAGACATATTAATTTAAAATTAAATAAAAATAAATGTAAATTTGGATTGGATGAAATAAAGTATTTGGGGCATCGTATTACAAAAAATGGTTTATGTCCCGACGATTCACATATATCAGCCATTAAAAATATGCCTATCCCAAAAAACAAAAAGGATGTGGAGAGGTTTTTAGGCATGATAACCTATGTCAGTACATTTATTCCCAATCTCTCTGACAGAACATTACCACTTAGAGAACTGTTAAAGAAAGACATATCGTGGCACTGGAATGAGAGACATGAAGAATGTTTTAATTATTTAAAAACATGTTTACTGAAACGTCCTGTATTACAATATTACAGTATGAATAAACACATAGTTATATCTGTAGATGCTAGTAAGAGTGGTTTAGGTGCATGTCTTATGCAAGATAACTTGCCAGTGTGTTATGCTTCAAAATCATTGACAGAAACAGAGCAGAGATATGCACAAATTGAAAAAGAACTGTATGCATGTTTATTTGCTTGTGAACGATTTAATGTATACATTTATGGACGTTCCGACGTGACGATAGAAACAGATCATAAACCGCTCATTAGCATAATAAAAAAACCCACAGTAGACGCACCACTCCGTTTGCAAAGAATGTTGCTTAGATTACAACGATATACATTTAATTTAATATATAAACCTGGCAAACATTTGTATATAGCGGACACCCTATCTCGCGCATATGAACAGAATTCTGAAGATGATATTAGTCATACAGACCAAGACGAAATGTGTGTGGTGGGCGAAATAAGGTCTATCACGTCGAAATATACAGATGCACAATTTTTACAGTTGCAAAAAATCACAGAAACTGATAATGAACTAATACAGTTACAAGAATATATTGCGAATTGGTGGCCAAGTAACAAAAGTGAAGTAGCTGATGCAGTTAAGCCATATTGGAATTTTAAGGAAGAACTATCTATGAATTATGGTTTAATTTGGAAAGGTAACAAAATATTAATTCCAAAAAGTTTAAGACAAGAAATGTTGCAAAAGATTCATATTGGACACATGGGGCTGGAAAAGTGCACTTTAAGGTCGAGGGAGATAATGTTTTGGCCTGGTTTGAATAATGATTTAAAAAATATGATAACGAACTGTAACATATGTCTAACACATAGAAAAAGTAATCAAAAAGAGGAACTACAACCCCATGAGATTCCAAATCGACCCTGGGCTAAGGTAGGTATGGACCTGTTCGAAATTAAAGGATGTCACTATTTACTAATGGTTGATTACTTCAGTAAGTTTTTTGAAATTGTACAGTTGCCTGTGACTACTTCAGAATATGTCATAAATTGTATAAAGAATATATTCAGTCGTCAAGGAATACCAAATATTGTAATGTCAGACTGTGGTCCACAATTTGTGTCACATATATTTAAGCAATTTGCACAGGAATGGAACTTTATTCATACAACATCTTCACCACGATATCCACAATCAAATGGACAAATTGAGCGGACAGTGCAGACAGTTAAAAATATCATAATAAAAACGAGTGAATCACACACCGACTATCGTATTGCACTATTAGAGTACTTAAATACACCGTTAGATGAGAATTTAGCATCACCGGCGGAGCTTTTACAAAGCAGAAAGTTGCGAAGTGTTATTCCCGTGTCTGACAGGCTATTAAAACCTAAAATCCAGAAAAAGGTACATAAAAAACTAATGGAGCGACAGATAAAACAAAAAATGTATTATGATAAAAATGCAAGAAATTTAGATAAATTACATATTTCTCAGAAAGTGAAAGTGTTAGATTTAAATAAAAAACGCTGGGTATCTGGAACTGTAATTAGGATACTTAGGGATAGGTCATATGAAATTTTGTTACAGAAAGGCAATAGGATCGTTAGAAATCGAAAACATATAATAAAAGATTCACAACTCAGACATGACTCGCCCTCTGATTATAACCTGGATTATGATAACATACATATATAGTTGCTCAACTCAGAATAATAATAATTATTATGTTACGAGATTTGGTAGAACAGTAATACCACCAAATAGATTGGGGTACACATAAAATTTTCATTGTATTTCTGTTAGTAAGTAAGTAATATTGTGTTTCGCATACAATTGTATTTTTAGACTGTAGGTACATGTACATATATAACATAGATAAACATACAATGCATTGGAGTAAATAGTTATTTGTACCCCAAAATAAAACAGAAATTTATTTGAATGTCAAATGTTATATAAAAGATAATGTTAATTAACATGTAATAATGAAATAAATATTAAACGCAGGCATAAATTATGATTATATAAAAAGAAAAAAGTTTTTTTTTTTCTTTCGTTTTAGTATGATTATATATTAATTTTATTGATTAGCTAAATCAATACATATTTAAAATAATATTAATAATAAATATGTAATGTATGTATAAGCAATGATATCAATTAATTGCGTTTGTATAGTATATATTAATTGATAAATGTGATAAGTATATGTCTGTATACTTTCCACAACATTTTAATTATTTCTCATTGTATATTTAAATATAATTATGTTCTATTCTTACTTAATTTTAAGAAGGGAGATGTCAGATATTATGAACTAATATGTAGGTAGATAAATAATAAATACTCTAATGTGTCACCCATTGTACAAAAGAATAAAGTATCATTCACAGCCTACACTTGTTGTTTGAATAACGTAACAGGGTTGTGCAAGCAACCTAATGATTTTTCCTCTTCTTTTTCATTGAATGACCTTAATAGGCACTTTTCCACCGTCCCTGCTTTGAGTGTTTCTCAAAAGTCAAGTACTTTAGCTGAGATAACTTCATGGCCTAAACTTCCTGTAGTTGAATTTTTATTTACACCCACCTCTGATGATGAAATCTTTAAGATAATATCCTCAATTAAATCTAATTGTATTGGTTCTGATGATGTGAGTAGACCTATGATAATTCTCTTACTTGAAGCCATGCTCCCTATCATTACTCACATCATTAATTTTTCTCTACTCTCTTCTGAATTCCCTGCAGTATGGTTAAATGCTTTTGTTCTTCCACTTCCTAAAGTGTCATCCCCAAATCTTCTTAAAGACTTCAGACCTATCTCAATCCTACCCTTTCTCTCTAAAATACTTGAAGCTGTTGTCCATAGGCAGTTATCCGACTTTGTTTTTAAAAACAAGCTGTTAAACCCATTCCAATCGGGTTTTCGACCTGGACACAGCACTACTAGTGCCTTATTGAAAATCACCGAGGATACGAGAGAGGGTATGGAACATTCAAAATTAACTGTTCTCGTTCTAGTCGATTTCTCAAATGCGTTTAACACCGTTGACCATGATATCTTACTAGCTATCCTTTCTCATCTTGGGATTTCATCATCAGTCCTTAAATGGTTTTCCTCCTATCGGGGACGTCAACAGGCGGTTCGTATCAATCAGTCATTATCTGATTGGTGCGATCTTGACGCTGGCGTCCCCCAAGGCGGTATTTTGTCTCCATTACTTTTTTCTATCTTTATTGATTTCATCACTAAGAGTTTGAAATGTTCTTACCATTTATATGCAGACGATCTTCAGATATATTGTCAGACAGTTGCGGCTGAGGTCAATGAAGCCATCGACCAATTGAGTAATGATCTTGGTCATATATTCAATTGGTCCAAAAAGTTTGGTGTATTTGTTAACCCTTCTAAGTGTCAGGCGATCATTCTTGGAAGTCAGTCCACAAGTCCACAAGTCAGTAAAATTAATTTAAATATTCTACCTCCACTCCTGTTCAACAATCAACCTATCACATACAGTACTAAAGTTAAGAACCTAGGTTTATTAATGGACAGTACTCTCAGTTGGCAGAACTATGTTAGCGAAATTGGCCGTAAAGTCACACTTACATTGCGCAACTTATATAGGTTAAAAAACTTTCTCCCTGTAAGCAAAAAATTTTACTCATCCAGTCCTTAGTGCTCCCTACCCTCGACTATGCTGATGTGTGTTGTTCTGACATGAATGTAGACCTTCTAAATAAATTGGATCGTCTTCTTAATAATTCTATCCGCTTCATTTTTAATTTACGTAAGTTCGATCATATCTAATCTTTTCGTTCACAGCTTAAATGGCTGCCTATCCGTTATCGTAGAAATGTCCGTATTCTATGCACTCTCTATTCTATTCTGTACGATCCAAACTATCCTGAATACATTAGCAGCAATTTTCATTTCCATGGGGACAACACCAATCGCTCTCTTCGCACTACTAGAAAATTATTACTTCATATCCCGGCACATTTGTCTGGTTTCGTCCATTATTCTTTCGCCATTCAGGCAATCAAACTTTGGAACGACTTACCCCTTCATATCAAAACCGCCACGAGTAGATTTTCTTTCAAACGTAAATTACGGGAACATTATTTAAACTTGTAACCTTTTCTGTGTCCTGTTTTCTCATTGTGCTTTTTATTTTTAGGTATAAATATATATATTTTTTTTAATTCCATTATTTGTGGCAGTACATGATATTTCATTGTCAGATTATTAAATATGTATTTATGTATGGTTTATGTAAGTATATATATATGTAGTTATTTATTCATATATATTTTTATGTGTATCGTTTTACATATTTTTTTTAAATTTGCACCGCCAACAATTATTCTCTGCACCACCATATATAAGATAATGCCGCATGGTGTTAAGTCCGCCATATGTACTTTCAATTATGTGCATTAAAGTTTTAATAAATAAAAATAAATAAATAAATAATTTCTTTCTAAAGTAAACGTATTCAGTATGACCTATCTATAATATATAAAGCTGCATTACGGTGACTCACTGATTGACATAGTTGTTCTCCCAGAAGCAGTGCCGGGGGGTCGTGACGATGTATGGGGGAAGTGTACCTCTCGCTAGGGTGACCACGAGAAAATTCCGAAATTTGGGAAAATCCAAGATGGCGGACAAAGATGGCGGCTAACTTTTACAGTTTCGCTCGGATCGATTCCGTTCAAAGAGTGATTTGGCACGTCTCGGCGGGACCCAGAATATGGCGTAAAAACAAAAAATTAAAATCCAAGATGGCGGCGAAAAAATTGCCAAAAACTGGTTGAAAATTTTCTACGGTTTCAAAAACCGAAATTCCCAGGGTAGTTGCGGGGGTGCTGGCGACACCGGTTGTAGGGCATAAGAAACTCGAAGGACCCGACCTCTAGGGAAAATTATGAAATTTCGAAAATCCAAGATGGCCGACGAGTTGGGGGCGTGTGAATTTGGTCCTAAAAATCCGGATTATTTTCAAAATAATTTTTTAGGTACAGGGCAACCCCGCAGCGAGTCGGCTTCTATGGGGCGATGATGGGTCTCGGTAAGAAGTATTGCCAGCGCTAAAAAGAATTCCCGAATTTGGGGTAATTTGGGAGAAATGGTCCAAAAAGTGGGAAAAATTTTTTTCGACATTTTTGACAAAAGAGGTATCAAGGCCTATCGAGAAACATCCCCTAAAGGGTTTTAGGTGGGTTTTGTTGGAATTTGCTGGCAACACCCATACATGGTTTGACCAAAATAGAAATTGGGGTGTCTCTCCAAAAACTGAAATTCCTAGGGTACTTGCGGGGATACTACCGATCCCTATTGTAGGCCATTGGGAGGCTGAAAGACCCGGCCTCTAGGGAAAATTATGAAATTTCAGAAATCCAAGATGGCGGCCAAGCTATGGGAGATTTAGTTTTTGGAAAAATTTTGGGATATTTTCAATCGCGTTTTTGCTGCACATGGCAACCCCGTAGCTAAACGCCACCTACTGACATGGGTAAGTCTCAGTAAGAAGATTTGCCAGGGCTAAAAATTTTCCCCGATTTTGGGTTAAATTTGGAGAAAAGTCCCATAAAGTGGGAAAAATTTTTTTCGACATTTTAAATGAAAAAGTCTTGTTGGTCTACCAAAAATCGTCCCCTGAAGGGTTTTAGGGGAATTTTGTCAGAATTTGCTGGCAACACCCATACATCATGGGACAAATTTTGAAATTGAGGTCTAGCTTCAAAAACTGAAATTGATAGGGTACCTACCAGTGTGCTAGCTCAACGCACTGTGCGGCGTCGGATAGCCGAAGGACCCGGCATCTAGGGAAAATTATGAAATTTTAGAAATCCAAGATGGCGGCACAGATAGGGGAGTTTTGCTTTTCGGATAAAATTTGGGACATTTTTAAATGTTGTTTTAGGACACATGGCAACCCCGCAGCGAGTCGACTTCTATGGAGAGATGATGTCTCTTGACACAAAGTATTACCTGGCATGAAAATTTTCCCCGATTTTGGGGTATTTTTTGAGACAGGTCCTAAAAAGTGGGAAATTTTTTTTTCGACATTTCAAACAAAAGGATGATGAAAATCTGTCAAAAGTCATCCCCTTAAGGGTTTTTGGTGGTTTTTGTCAGAATTATCTGGCAACACCTCAGATCAGTTTTCTTAGGGAATAGTACAAGAAGAAGTCACCGAAGCTCTACATAATGTATAGACGAAATGTTTCTGCTACTAGGGTGAATACGTCAAAAGTATTAAGAAGTAAAAATCCAAAATGGCGGCAGAGATAGGGGAGTTTTGCTTTTCGGAGAAAATTTGGGATATTTTTAAATGTAGTTTTAGGACACTTGCCAACCCCACAGCCAGTCGACTTCTATGGAGAGATGATGTGTCTCAACACAAAGTATTACCTGGTATAAAAAATTTCCCCAATTTTAGGGTAATTTTTGAGATAAGTCCTAAAAAGTGGGACAATAATTTTTGGATATTTCAAACAAAAGAATGATGAAAATCTGTCAAAAACAATCCCCCTATTGATTTTAGGTGGTTTTTGTCAGAATTATCTGGCAACACAATACATCAGTTTTCTTAGAGAATAGTACTAGAAGGAGTCACCGAGGCTCTATACAATGTATGAACGAAATGTTTCTGTCACTAGGGTGAATATGTCAAAAGTATTAAAAAGTAAAAATCTAAGATGGCGGCCGAGTTAGGGTACTTAATTTATGTTGACAATTTTAGGGACTTTTTAAAATTCAATTTTGGGGTACAATTAATCCCTGCAGCGAGTTGACTTCTATAGAGCAATGGAAACTATCGGTGGAAAATTTTACCTGGTCTAAAAATTTTCCCCGATTTTGGGGTAATTTCGGAGAAAAGTAAAAAAACGTGGGAATTTTTTTTTTCGTTAATTTGAACAAAACAGTGATGAGCATTGGTTCAAAATCATCCCCCAAAGGATCCTAGGTGGTTTTTGTCAAAATCATCTGGCAACACCATACATCGATTTTCATAATAAACCGTACTAAGGAACTCCTAGGTGTATGTAACCTGGGCTCTGTGTATATGTTAAAAGTATTTAAATAGGAAAAATCCAAGATGGCGGCCGAATTAGGATACTGTATCTACGATGACAATTTTAAGAACTTTTTAAAATTCAGTTTTGTGGCACCTATCATCCCTGCAACGAATTGACTTGTATTGAGGAATGGAAACTCTCGGTGCGAACTATTAACTAATTTTCATAGTAAACAGTACTAAGGAACTACTAGGAGAGTCACCTTACCTCTGTACAATGTATGGACAAAATGTTTCTGTCACCAAAGTGGATAAGTTAAAAGTATTTAAAAAAGGAAAATCCAAGGTGGCGGCCGAGTTTGAGTATTTTATCTCTGATGATAAATTTAGGAATACATTTTGGGATACCTTTGGCTTCCCTTCAGCGAGTCGACCTTTATTGAGCCATGGTAGATTTCGGTTCGAAATATTACCTAGGTTACAAATGTTCCCCGATTTTTGGGTAATTTTGCAAACCCAAAATGTGGGATTTTTTTTCGACAAACTATATATAAGAGCAACGGAGATCTATAATCATATAATATCATCTTAATAGTTTTATGCGATTTTTTGTAAAATGAGGTGGCAACACCATGCATCGATGTTCGTAAAAAGTTATATTTACTAAGGACCCACTAGAAGGACCGTGTCTCTGTACAATATATGGACGAAAAAGGATATATGGTATGAAAATTTCCCCGATTTTGGGGTAATTTAGAAGACAAGTCCAAAAAAGTGTGATTTTTTTTTTTGATATTTCAAACAAAATAATGATGGATATCTGTCAAAAATCATCCCCTTATGGGTTTTTAGTAGTTTTTGTCAGAATTATTTGGCAACACCTTAGATCAGTTTTCTTAGGGAATAGTACAAGAAGAAGTCATCGAGACTCTACATAATGTATGGACGAAATGTTTCTGTTACTAGGGTGAATACGTCAAAAGTATTAAGAAGTAAAAATCCAAGATGGCGGCCGAGTTAGGGTACTTTATTTAATTCAGTTTTCATGTACCCATCGTCACTGCAGCGAGTTGACTTTTATGGAGCAGTGGAAACTCTCGGTACGAAGCACTACCTGGTCTAAAAATTTCCCCCGATTTTAGGGTAATATCGAAGAGAAGTAAAAAAACGTGGGATTTTTTGTTTCATTAGTTTAGACCAAACAATGATGACGATCTGTCAAAAATAATCCCCAAGGGGCCTTAGGTGGTTTTTGTCAAAATGAGCTGGCAACACCATACATAGATTTCCATTGTAAACAGTACTTAGGAACTACTAGAAGGAGTTACCTTGGCTCTGTACAATGTATGGACGAAATGTTTCTCACCTGAAGGTTAAAACTATTTAAAAAGGAATCATGCAAGATGGCGGCCGAGTTAGGTACTTTATTCCCGATGACAAGTTTAGGGACATTTTAAAACTCATTTTTGGGGTACTATTTTATTCCTTACAGCAAGTTGACTTCTATGGAGCAAAGACGTGAAGTATTATATAGGCTACAAATTTTCCCCGATTTTTGGGTAATTTTGCAAACCCAAAATGTGGGAATTTTTTAGTCGACATTTTTAAACATAAAAGTGACGGGTATCTATAATAAATCTCATCTAAATAGTTTTATGCAATTTTTTGTAAAATTAGGTGGCAACACCATGCATAGATTTTCGTAGAAAGTAATATTTATTAAGGACCCACTAAAAGTCTCTGTACAATATGTATATGGACGAAATATATCTGTCGTCATGTAATATATATGTCAGAAGTATCAAAATGGAAAAATCCAAGATGGCCGCCGAGGTTAACTTTGAACAAAATTTGGAAGATTTTTTATTTTGGTACATGGTAACCATGCAGCGAGTCCGCTTTTATGGGATGGCATTGAATCTCAGTATTGCCAGCGCTAAAAACTTTCCCCGATTTTAATATTTATGATATTGTAATTAAAAGAGTGATGGGTGGTTATTATTTATCGTAGGTTCTTTACCTACGATAAATAATAACCCTAAGGCTTTTATCAAAATTATTTGGAAAATATTATTATGAAAACCGATGTAAGTTGTTACATCGGTTTTCATAGTAAACTATTAGAAGGAGTTGACAATGTATGGACGAAATGTTTTTGCCACCCTGGTAGCTGAACCAAAATAAAAAAAAAAAATAAAAATTCAATACTGCGGCCGAAGACGTCAATTTTTCGCCTATACCTTAGTATAGGTGACCACAAATATCAAATTAGTTTTGGATTGTGACATAAAAACTCACACAAATATTGAACATTTTCGATGTCGAAATTATTTTCAGGAATGCTGTCCTGAATAATTTGTGTCTTTGGATTTTGTAATTGGAAGATTGCAAAATGTGTAAAATTTTCAGATTGTAAATAATGACAATAAGTTTTGTCCATACATTTCTTTCATTGTATGATGTCCACGGTTTATTACCAGCTAAAGAGACTATCTTGGAATTCATTCCTGCTTTGGTGACTATTCTAAATGATAATCGTTCGTGTAAAAAATACAGTTATGATTTATATGTTCTTTACACTAGAAATTTTGGTCACAGATCTATTCTATAAGGTATAAAAGTTGGTTAGGTTAGGTTCAGTTTTATGACCTCTACATTAGAAATAGCGACCCCATACTAATTAGTATATAGAAAGTAGGGTTCGATATGATTTTGTATTTCGTATTCGGTTAGGTAGTAATATAATGGCCAATTATAATAGAAATTATAGCCACAGATCAATACGGTATGCAGAAGTGAATTAGGTTAGATTTCGTATTCTGTTCTCTACATTATAAACTATGATCACAGACTAATATATTGTAAAGAAATGTAGGTTAGGTTTTGTACTGGGACCATTACAATACAAAGTGGCGCCATAGGTCAATACGGTATACAAACAGTGAGTTAGGTTTTTTTTTCACTCTTACAATAGGAATTGACATTTGTGGTATGGTTTCGTATCAAAACATGTTTCTGCCAATCAAGATCGAAAAGAAAATCTTCACCATAAAAAAATCAGCTAAAACGACCCACACGCAACCTAGACGGTTTTGTTTTTCTTTATTTCCTTTACAATAGAAATTATGGTCAAAAATATATAAGGTATACAGAGAGGTAGGTTAGGTTAGATTGCTACTCAATAGTAATTATTGCCTCAGACTATTAGTATACTGAAAAGTAAGAAGGTTATAAGGAGAATATGGAAATTTGGTCACAGATCAATAAGGTACACAGAAACGTGGGTTAGGTTAGGTTTCGTATTATGATCTCTGCATCAGAAACTGTGAACCGAAATTGATGTAGTATACAGAAAGGTAGGTAATGTGAGGTTTTGTATTGTGGCCAATGAAATAAAAATTAAAGCCACAGGTCGAAATGGTATACAGAAAGGTAGGTTAAGTTAGGTTTTGTATTGCGACTCTTACAGTAGAAATTATGGCCTCAGAATAATATAGTAAACAAAGAGGTAGGTTAGGTTAGGTTTCGTATTATGATCTCTACATTAAAAACTTTGACCCCAGACTAATATAGTATACAGAAAGGTAGGTTAGGTTAGGTTTTGTATTGTGACCATTACAATACAAAGTTTCGCCACAGGATAGTACATGTGAAACAAAAATTCACTGTTACAATAGGAAGTCACCTAATCGTATCAAAACAGACAACTCTACTTTCCAACCAAGTCTATTCGAAAAGAAAACCGTCTTCACAAAAAAAATCAACGACAACGCCTCGCGGGCCTCTTGAGGCCCGCGCACACACGCACCCTCTAGTCTATAATATATAAAGCTGCATTACGGTGACTCACTCACTGATTGACATAGTTGTTCTCCCAGAAGGAGCGTCCGGGGGTCGAGACGATGTATGGGGAAATGTTCCTTTGGCTAGGGTGACCACGAGAAAATTCCGAAATTTGGGAAAATCCAAGATGGCGGACAAAGATAGCGGCTAACTTTTACAGTTTCGCTCGGATCGATTCCGTTCAAAGAGTGATTTGGCACGTCTCGGCGGGACCCAGAATATGGCGTAAAAACAAAAAATTAAAATCCAAGATGGCGGCGAAAAAATTGCCAAAAACTGGTTGAAAATTTTCTAGGGTTTCAAAAACCGAAATTCCCAGGGTAGTTGCGGGGTGCTGGCGACACCGGTTGTAGGGCATAGGAAACTCGAAGGACCCGACCTCTAGGGAAAATTATGAAATTTCGAAAATCCAAGATGGCCGACGAGTTGGGGGCGTGTGAATTTGGTCCTAAAAATCCGGATTATTTTCAAAATCATTTTTTAGGTACAGGGCAACCCCGCAGCGAGTCGGCTTCTATGGGGCGATGATGGGTCTCGGTAAGAAGTATTGCCAGCGATAAAAAGAATTTCCGAATTTAGGGTAATTTGGGAGAAATGTCCCAAAAAGTGGAAAAAAATTTTTTCGGCATTTTTGACAAAAGAGGCATCAAGGCCTATCGAGAAACATCCCCTAAAGGGTTTTAGGTGGGTTTTGTTGGAATTTGCTGGCAACACCCATACATGGTTTGACCAAAATAGAAATTGGGGTGTCTCTCTAAAAACTGAAATTCCTAGGGTACTTGCGGGGAGCTACCGATCCCTATTATAGGGCATTGGGAGGCTGAAAGACCGGCCTCTAGGGAAAAATTATGAAATTTCCAAAAATCCAAGATGGCGACCAAGCTATGGGAGATTTAGTTTTTGGAAAAAATTTGGGATATTTTCAATCGAGTTTTTGCTGCACATGGCAACCCTGCAGCTAAACGCCACCTACTGACATGGGTAAGTCTGAGTAAGAAGATTTGCCAGGTCTAAAATTTTTCCCCGATTTTGGGTTAATTTTGGAAAAAAAGTCCCAGAAAGTGGGAAATTTTTTTTTGACATTTTAAATGAAGAACTCGTTTTGGTCTACTACAAATCGTCCCCTGAAGGGTTTAGGTGGATTTTCTTCAGAATTTGCTGGCAACACCCATACATCATCGGACAAATTTTAGTCGAGGTCTAGCTTCAAAAACTGAAATTGATAGGGTACCTACGAGTATGCTAGCTCAACGCACTGTACGGCGTCGGATAGCCGAAGGACCCGACATCTAGGGAAAATTATGAAATTTTAGAAATCCAAGATGGCGGCAGAGATAGGGGAGTTTTGCTTTTCGGAGAAAATTGGGATATTTTTAAATGTAGTTTTAGGACACTTGGCAAACCCACAGCCAGTCGACTACTATGGAGAGATGATGTGTCTCAACACAATTTATTACCTGGTCTAAAAATTTTCCCCGATTTTTGGGTAATTTTTGAGATAGGTCCTAAAAAGTGGAAAATTTTTTGGACATTTAAAACAAAAGAATGATAGAAATCTGTCAAGAACAATCCCCCTATTGAGTTTAGGTGTTTTTGTCGAATTATCTGGCAACACTCCTTACATCAGTTTTCTTAGAGAATAGAACTAGAAGGAGTCGCTGAGGCTCTATACAATGTATGAACGAAATGTTTCTCGTCACTAGGGCGAATATGTCAAAAGTATTAAAAAGTAAAAATCTAAGATGGCGGCCGAGTTAGGGTACTTAATTTATGTTGACAATTTTTAGGAACTTTTAAAATTCAATTTTGGGGTACAATTAATCCCTGACGCGAGTTGACTTCTATGAAGCAATGGAAACTCTCGGTGGAAAATTTTGGTCTAAAAATTTTCCCCGATTTTGGGGTAATTTCGGAGAAAAGTAAAAAAACGTGGGAATTTTTTTTTCGTTAATTTGAACAAAACAGTGATAGCATTGGTTCAAAATCATCCCCAAAGGATCCTAGGTGGTTTTGTCAAAATCATCTGGCAGCACCATACATCGATTTTCATAGTAAACCGTACTAAGGAACTAGAGGTGTAACCTAGGCTCTGTACAATGTATATATGAAGTGTTTCTGTCAACAAATGTATGTGTTAAAGTATTTAAAAAGG